>NC_138548.1:146682864-146839518 GCF_964273705.1 Natrix helvetica
TTCCATCAGAGAGAAGTCCAATTTAATATAATGCACAGGCCTGAACTGAAGTGGGGAGATTCAGGGTGCAATGAGATAACTCAGCATGGCTGACTCGCTGTGGCTGATTTTTCCCAGCCATATCGCTACAGCAAACTCACCGACAACTCACCATGGGAAAATTCAATATGGAATAACTCAAGAGAAGGAAAAGTAGAGTTGCAGCCTCAAAGACTTGTAACTTGAGAAAGTTCAAACTTAAAACAAGACAAGGCCTGCTGCAATTCATTTGTCCCTCTCTTTAGTTATTCCACGTTGAATTGTCCCATGCCAAGTTGTTCCATGCCATATTGGCCGCAGCGTGAGAGCAGGAGAGAATTTACCAGGGAAAGTCAGCCATGGCAAGCTATCCTAGACCTGGTACAGGGTGGCCACATCCTAGAAAGTTTCACGATAAGAACTTTTAGAGAAGAAAGTTATAGCTTTAATCTGACAAGATCCTGCCCATTAGGTGAAAGCAAACAAAGAACTGGACTCAATTGGATTCTGCTGTGTCGTCTTTGGGCTTGACACATATGTTAGAAATGCTGTGTAGCAATATATAAATATTAGGAAAGATAAATATGAAATACAAGTAATGCCTGTGATAAAAAATGCTTGATTTCATCTATGTACAAGTGTGCTAATTATTTATAAAAGGTTTAACTGAATTGAATACTATTTTAATGCATACCACCTAGACCTCAGTTTAGACTGATCCCTATAGGCAGGTTTGATAGAGTGTTTGTGTTTAACAGAAGGTTCCATTTATATACATTTCTATTGTTTTCACACAGCTAAATATGTTGCTGTTTTTGTCACAATGGTTCTTGCTTGCTGCTTATTTAAATTACCAATCTTTGATTCTCAGTCATCTTTGAAGTTGGAATTCTAACTGATTGGAATACATGAGTTGGGAGCAAGAAAAGAAAACTAGCACATATTTTTAAATTTGATTGACAAAATGAACTCCAACTGATATGGAAACAAACTAGGACATGTATTACTAACAAAGAAAAATGGTTTTATCTATTATTTATCGATCTCCAAGGCTTCTGTACCTCTCTCAATTGGCACACATCTCTTACATATAAAATTTAATATTTTATTGTTCAATATGCACACAAGGGGAGCAAATATAATAAATATATTTTTCTGTGCTTATATGGGGACATAAGATAGAGAGATATTCCACAGATAAACTTGAAACAACAGTGGAAAACTTGTTTTTGTAAATAACCATATTTCACCTAAGTAACAAATCATCTAAGGCCCCATACTAATGTTATAATGCAGTTATCTTCTCTTATAGCTTTCTGCCATTATTTTAATCTGATAGAATCAAACATTTACTGAGGGGCAAAATAATATAGATCAGACTTCTGCCACTTAAAGTACAACAGACATTGCACAGAATTCCAAGGCAAAATGGCTGATCGAGACAATTTATTTGTGCTGCAGAAGCATCAGTTCTGAATAGAGATGGGAAGGCTTGGAGAAAAGCAGAAAATTGGGGTGGGGGGGACACTTTTTCTCCTTTTTTTCTGGATTATTTTTCTTCATTTTATTTCAAAAGCTGTTTGAAAACCCCCAGTTTTTCCCTCAATTTTTCCGTTTTTTTCCAGGCCATCCCATCTCTAGTCCTGAAGCATTTGATCAAACAAGGTACATGATACCCTGTTTTCCCCAAAATAAGACTTCCCTGGATAATAAGCCCAATCAGGCTTTTGAGTAGATGTACTAAAATAAGCCTTCCCCAAAAAATAAGCACTCCCTGAAAATATTGTAACACAGCAGTAGCCATGAGGTGACCATGCTTGCCACCTTCTGTACCTCAAAAATAATAAGACCTCCCCAAAAATAAGGACAAGTGCTTATTTCGGGGCTCAAAAGAAAATAAGACCCTGTCTTATTTTCAGGGAAACACGATATGAGGCACTGTGGGGAATGTTAAGATATTTAAATTTAGTAGCTGGAGCAGTGGGGTTGTGCAATGAAGCCAGAACACACAGATATAGTTGATTGGTTGGAAAGTGCTGGATTCTACATGAGGCAATCTGCACTATGATTGGTTGCTGTGGGTATGGAGATGAGTTTCCCTTTTTTCCTGCCTATTTCTTCTGTGTGCTCTCTATGCTCTGTGATTTACCTCATGATGCTCCGGTTAGCCCGACTATCTAGTTTGCTGTTAATATAGATGTAAAATATATTTATTTATATAAAAGTACAAGTTCATGTCAGCGTCCCTGACTTCATTTGGACACCTGCTGAGTAATTCCCTGACAAGGAAATTGTATGAGGATGACACTTATAATATGGAAGCCATACAAGGTGCTTCTCTGCCTGTTCTGCAGATCGGGCAAATATTTCAAATGCATTTGTGACATTTCTTTCTTAGCTTGTCAAACACAGTGCTTTTCAGACCACATTCAGTTTTTCCACTTAAGAATTATGTTTCAAGAAGACTGCAATTTGTTTATTACTTCAGATATTCTATATTGTGAGGAGAATCTCTAATGTGAGCAATGTCCTCTTTAAAATTCAAGTGTCTTTGGTTCTTTTGCCCAGTCTCACATTTTTAATTACTCATTTATTTATGCATACTCTTCCTGTCAGCAGTTCACAACCATTTTTTCCCTTTAGGTTCTTCATAAGACTGCCCACTGCCTTTTCTTTCAGCTGATTTTAACCACCGTAACTCTACTGTATTCTTCAAGTTTTTCTGTCTTTTAGGTGGTTATTAGATGATTTGATTCTTATTTGAATACTAGCTTTTAATCCATTTCTCTTTTAGTTTGTATTGATGCTTAATATTACACTCAGTCTAAGTAACAATGTTGAGGAAATATTACTGTATGCCTTGCCACAATTTCCTATTTAACCTTTACAAGTTCTTGATTCCACATTATCTTCTTCAATTAACCGCTATGACCTGATTTTTCATCACTTAGCTTCCCTGTACTATCAAATCATTTATCACTTAAATAGGTATCGTGGCCAACCCAAAGTTTCACTTCTCTCATAGAAAAGAAACTTTATTTTTTGAGTAATTGTATGTTTATATTTACATTTAGAATTATGAATAGAAATTTATATTCAATAATGCATTACAATCACAATGCAACCAACAGTTTTGGAAAGAAGTGGGGAAAATAAGTCTATTGCCCATATATAAAATTTTGTTTCCAGTCCTCTAACTTCATTGGTTTTAATATCTGTCTATACCACAATTCTGAAAACAAGATTCTGTATCATAACAAAGGTGATGATAATTACAACTAGTTATTCTCATCTATATTTATAGATATAGATGGCAATAAAAATAGATTTTGTATTTTGAATATATGCATACATTGTATATATAATTTAAATGTTCCACATCTCACAATTCATATGACAGATAGCTGAGCATATACTATAGCAGAAACTCATTTTAAAGAAGAAACAGGTAAATATTATAAGGTAATATAATATGTGTAATTCTATAAACCAATCCCAGACTTGTGAAATCTTTCATTTTCTGGCACCAATAATCTGCAATAATATCTGCACAATTTAATGTTCAGCAAATCAACATTAGCCTCTCAGCTTGCCTTTCCCAAGCACTGTTATGCTGTATAGTTAGTGGCATGGACCAAGAATTCAGTATCAGTATTTAAATAAACAAACAAAAAAGAAGAGTCAATAAAGAACAGGTTTTTCCTGATGTAACACTCTGTTGTGCTGCTCTTACTATAGCTTCCGTAGGCATGTGCCAAGCAATGGATCCTCATTTGTGATTTTTAATTCTTTACCTATTCAATATCTGTTTCCTCTGAGGTCATACTTTAGTAGTAGTACAAAGCCAGCCTTACTGATCTCAAAACGTTAAGCAGACTAGTTAGTAGTTTGGCAGAAGACCACCAGGAAGCTATACCATATATTATATTGGGATTTTTTTTTAAAAAAAGAGTAAACTCCCCCCCCCCAATCCCTACCCCATTATTGTTAATGGACAATAACAATTTAATTTTCTTGTTTGGGAGACTCTTCTCACAGTTGCTCATCCCTTATTTCTTGCTTGGACTGTTGAAATGTGCTGTGCATAGGACTACCTTTGGAGATATTTGAAGATATTCAGAAGCACCATGTTTGACCTCAATTGTCCTAAGAGTTCCTCTAACTGAATTTCATCTGATGTCCCATTCACTTGTAGCACTCAGTTCCTTAGTAAACAAAGAGACTGATTTAGCTCTTTCTGTATGTGTGAGAGAAAGATATTTAACAAATGAGTTGTCTTGGTATTTAGTAGTCAGCTAAGATTTCAGAAGTAATTATGACAGATGAAATAGGAATCTTTTGACTGTTGGAAGTGGACAGAAATGAGAGTGCCCTCTCAGGTAACTGAGTCTTCTTAACTAGTGTTCTATCCTTGCTGAGGTTTGTAGTGGCGCCAATCTCAAACTGACCACAGAGCAATCTATCACTGACTGTAGATTCTCTACTTCTCTACTTTCAGAGCACCTATGTCTATCTGAATAGAAAATCAGATCTAGCATGTGTTCAGTTGCATTTATGGTGACCTATATAGCCATGAAAAGTCTATGGTCATCCATGGATGACGTGATAGCCTGAGATATTCTTCAATGAACAACTTTAGTGTGGACATTGTAATACTCTATGGAGAAGCCTAAGAATCCAGTATTACAATTGTTGAGTTCCCCAGCTAGCTGAGGGACAGAGACTATAACATAGAAGAATGGACAATACATAACATTATTCCAGCCATCAAAGGATGCACTATGGTGCTGCTGTGGTAAAATGCAGGACTACAGGCTACCTCTGCTGACTGCCGCCTGCCAGGAATTTGGCAGTTCGAATCTCACCGGCTCAAGGTTGCCTTCCATCCTTTTGAGGTCAGTAAAATGAGGACCCAGATGGTTGAGGGCAATATGCTGACTCTGTAAACCGCTTAGAGAAGGCTTTAAAGCAGTATGAAGTGGTATTTAAGTCTATGTGCTATTGCAATTGTACAGTAATGTAGAGTCAAGATTTGGAGCACTTGTGAGCAAACATAAAGCACATGTCAACAATTCTTTGAAACACATTTTTTCTAGACTCAGACATTTAAGGATCTGCGAGTTGATATTATGCATTTGTCTTTCATATTCTGACTGACATTTCACACTGAATCCAGATCCCAAATTAGCAGCATCCATTCAAAATTGAAAAGTGGAATATCCAGACAGAGAGATTGATTTCCTATAGACTAGGGCTACTCTGCTTTCCTATTCTCTAATCCCAGTCTGCTTTCTCACATAAAGGGGGAAGAGGGGGAAGTCCATTGCTTCTCTGAGTAATGGATTTCCCACTCTTCTCTCAGCCAGATCTCTATAAAACTTTGCAGTTAGATCCTAGATAATAAGTATTTTACAAACAATTAACTGGGCATTGGACTTCTAGTCACCTTCAGCTTGCAGCCTTTTTAATAAGGAGACACTGAATCTTCCTACCGTATTTGCTCTTGCAAACATCATTTCAAAGATTACTCTCAAGCAGTTTTTAAAATATTTTTATTGTTATTTTCTTTGTTGCACATTTCTCCATCCCTCTGAAGCTACTCTGATTCCCAGTCTGAACAAACCCAACATAAGGAATATGATATCTTCTTTTGAAAATATAATGTAGGAAGCCAAGGAGGTTGTAAGCCACTGGAAAGCTTACGAGATGATGAAATGATGTAGAGGATACTAGCACTCACCATTTGGTCACCTAGGACTTAAGAATTGTTTTGAACTCCAGTAGGGAACATTTCACTGAAATTCCCTTCCCTGCTCAAAGAAATGCAAAAGCAGCATTTCTTGCATCAAACTGAGTTAAAACTGTTTGGAGAACTGAATTAGAAATAGTGCTATTTTTTAACAGAATATTTAAATAAGTTGACAAAAAATAAGCAATGATTTCAAGCAGAACAATTACCAGTAGTATTGTCTAAAAGGGGAAAGAAGGAAAGGACTGTAGTCCATCACACATATTTTGCTTGCCAAATTGACTCAACTGAGAAAAGCAGTGTTGAAACATTTTTCATGATGCATAAAGAAAGTAGTATGACCCAGGAAATAAGTATCACAGAACTATGACACTTAAGTGTTGCTTGAGCAGTAAGATAATGCAGCCGGGTATCCATATGTACAATGCATTGGGCCAAGTGCTTTCATGCAATTCAAGTTATTTTAAATATTATAACATTGAGACATTATGTATTGAAAGGTACAAACCTATATAATACATCTAATTTTTAAAATTACAGTACTTACTTCAACTACATCTGTAGTATATACTTTATATATGGTAAAATTAATTTTATTGATATGGCATAGAATCAGTTGCACCCTTCCCTTCAGGAAATCACCAAAAAAGGTTACAAATTATAAATAAGTAATCCAACGTAATGTTACTTAGGTGATAAGGATTATTCTATAAAATTATAATAATTCTAATTCTACCTGCAAATTGTGCCACTGAAAGTCTTCAATTTAAAATTACCTTCTATCCACATTTCAGGATATATATGAGAGAATATTCCACCCTACCACATACTTGAATCTTAAATTAGTACAGCATAGGTAAAACTTTGCTGTTATGTTTTATACTAGTATCTTAGCATTAAAAATGATTAGATCTTGTAAACTCAATATTCTATTTTTCAGCTGGCCAACAGAAATTACCATCATACTGTGCTGTATGTATAGACCAGAAGTGGGTTTCAAAATCCAGTGCTACCAGTTTGCTCATGCTTGTGCCTGTGACATTTCTGCGCATGTGCAGAAGCATCTGAGCGGGTGAGCAGAACCTCCCGCCACCACCACTACTGGTTCGGTTGATCCAAGCTGAACCAGGAACAACTCATCTCTGATATAGAAACACCTATTATGTAATAGGTATAAATATACCTGATTTAGAAAGACAAATCATGTTTTCTCATAAAAATAACATCTTAACAGGGTGGTAATTTGCAATTTTTCTTCCTCTTTCTGTATTTCATTCATTCTTTTCTCGCAATTTGTCCTTTTGATAGTAAACCCTATTCCATTTATTTCAATTGTTGTGGGTAAAGGCAAAGAAGGGTCCAGTTTATGAATTCCAGTGGCAAATAAGTTTGTAAAAATAAATAAATTAAAAGATCTCAACTGCAATTTATTGTGGGAAGAATAAATCTAATTTATGGTCAATGTGGATTTACTTTGGAAATTTAATGGAATTAATAGCTGTCTGCAGAATCCCATACTTCTGCTACATCTGGTACTACTTGAGTAATTTTTTGCTTTGTTACTAAGTTGCATGCTACTTATTGATTTATAGCTTTGGGCACCTCTCTCATTCTCATTCTTTGAAACTCACTCTCGGGCATTATTTCAATGTGTGAACAAGTTCAAAGTATAAGCAGACACATTCAAGAAATAGAAGAGGGAAACTGCCTCTTACAACAGGGGCACCTCAAAGTAGATTGGTGGAACAGATAAAAGGATAAAAGACAAAGGCATCACTCAAGTCAGATTAAACCTGATACTACAAATACTCTTTGTTTAGTTGACTTCCTCACACAGTAAATGTTCACAATCATTACCGTAATTAAAAAGTAACCTTCAAAAATACCTAAAACAAAGGAAAGCTAAGTAAGATCATGCATTCAGCTGTGGTTTCACTTAGTAATTGTTTTGCTTAATAACCAATTTGCCAGACTCAGATGTTGTTGAGTAGTTGCTAAGCAAGAACTTTTTCAGTATTCTAAATATGTTTGTTTACTCTAAATAGATGTCTTAAGACAAAGATAAGCATTTGGCAGTTTTAGGAGAGCATAGAAGCCCTTTTTCTGACTCTTAAAACCTTTTCTAACTGCGATCACTGAAAATTAATAACACACTTTCCTGCTTTATGGATCAAAATATAAGGTGCCTATTTGATTAAATATCCATTGTCAGTGTATCCACAGAAAACTTGTATCCCACTTTACAATTGTACAGAATAGTCATAGGTACTTTTCTAATTTCTAGTGAGAAAAATTCTTATTTATCAAGGTACCAATTTTGTTTTCTTGGCTTTTACATATTTGTTATTTACTGCAGATGTGACCTTTTTATAGGAATAGCCAACAGGCGCTAGATTAACAACACACAATAACATATTTATTTGGCATAACACTACAGACAATGCTGGCAACTTTTAGCTATTTTGAATGTCCCATGAGAAGACAGGAGGCATTGGTGTGTGTCTTCTTCATTTCTATTCACAGTTTTACTGCATTGTCAAACTGCTTCATAATATAGAGTGGAAAAGCAGAAGTATTTAATAGCTGCACAAAACTACAAAAAGTAACAATTTCCTGAAAAAGAATAAACTAATTTTTATCTGGTGCTTAAGAATTATAGCAGCAGCAAGAACAACCACAAAGAAATTAAAATAAATAAAAGAAAGGAAATATTCAGTTGTCTTTAAAAGGAATACCATATTGTTTGGAGTATAAGATGCTCTAGAATATAAGACGCACCTTAGTTTTGGGGGATGAAAATAAGAAAAAAAAATCTGCATCTACCTACCAACATCCATCGGTATTCATCTGGCTACAGTCTGGTCAGCTTCAGCACATTAGTTTGCTGGTTGTGAGAGCGTTCAAGCCATGGAGGGGACGATGGTCTGTGGCAATCCCTGCAGCCTGGAACAGGTCTAAAACGTGACATGCGGAGGCCGAAGGGTGGGGGCCGGCGGGTGTGCAAGGCTACATTCAGTGTATAAGCCACACCCATTTTTTCACCCTCTTTTAGGGGGAGGGAGTGCTTATACTCTGAAAAATATGGTATATCTTCTAATCATTAGAAGCTAGAGCTTAGCAACTGTAGCCAGAATGTGCAATAGGAATTGATAGCTACAATTGAGGTAGTTAACATTATCTACACACAGAAACATGGGAAAAAACATGTCTCTGTTTCTCAGCTTCTGTTTTCCAATAACTTTGGACAAAACTTAATTTTACAACACCAGATTCCCCTTTTATCTCCATGGTAAACTCTTGATATTTACAGATCCTAAAGATCTTTCTCTTATTCTGTCCTTCAATCAGTGCTCACATTACATTTGATATTATCTCATGTTTTCTGGTTTACACATGAAGCCCATTTTAAAATATCTTGTTTTTTTTAAATAAAATTTTATTGGTTTTTTAAAAAATAAACAAGGAAAGGGGTGGTGGAATAGGTTACAAATTTTGGCAGTTACAATATGGAGGAAGTGGCCCTCCCCCCGTTCTCATACTTTTCATTTATTAATACATTAGATTATTACTAGTTAGTGGTATTTTGTCAGCATATAAACTCTTATCTTCAAATAATTTCAATCATTTTACATCAAACATATTTTCTTGTTCATTTTTGTGATCTGAGTTTTCTCAATGTTGCCCCTTCTCCCCCCTCCAGCAGAGCTCCGGCACCTCCCGTGTCCTGTATGTCCTGTGCAGTGTCATCAGATTTATCTAAGAGGACTTTCTTTTTTTCCATGAAGGCCTGAGCCCCTGTGGTTGTGTTGATTCTAACTTTCATGTCCTCCCAGAATATTAGCATACCTTCTGGCATCAGCCATCGAAACCACACCCCTTTCTGGTATAATTTCTTCGCTAATAGCGAATAATGTTTTCTTTTATCTCTCACTTTCTTAGGGATCTGTTTCAGAATGGCTATTTCTCTATCTTGGTATTTTAGTACTTGCCCCCTTTGTGCACTCAGAATCTCATCTCTTGTAGTCTTTCTAAGAAATTTAACATGTACCTCCCTTGGAACATTGTGTGTTCTGGCATATGCTGAATTTACTCTATAAACCAGGTCCATGTCCCACCCCATCTGTTGTTTGTCTTTTTTAATGTATTCAGCCAATAAGTTTGTCATAATGTCCCTTAGATTTTCATCATCAGCCTCAACCACATTTTGAAATCTAAGGAAAAAGGACATTCTTTCAAATTCCATTTTTATCTGGTGATTCTCGAGCTCTTGGTTCCCTTTCTGCACTCCCCTCACCTCCCCCCTCATCTCAGCTGTCCCCTCCTCCAAAAAATCCAATCTCTGTGAGTTTTTAATCGCCCGGTCTTGGTTCTCTCTAAGCTGCTTATTCATCTCCTTTAGTTGGTTTTTTAAATCCTCCTGCCCCTTTAAGAGTTGTTGGAACATCTGCTGAAAGTCCACCTCAGAAGGCTTGGGCTGAAGCAAAGAAGTTAAAGTCTGTTGTCCACTGGGGCTGGACACTGAAGATGTTGGGGCGGAGACAGCAAATTCTGGCTTCCCCGGGGGTGGTCTTTTGGGTGGCATTGTAGTAAGCAAAGAGATAACAATGTCAGTACAGAGAGGAAACAATTAGGGAGGAAAACCGCCAAGAGAGGTTACGAGGCAGGGAGTCCAAGCAGATAGGAACCTTTTCTGGATTCAGCTCCTGGCAATAAAGCAATAAAGTCCTTTGTTCCAAGCCCAGAGTAAAATGTAGCAAGAGATTTATCTGAGTGTCACGGAGAAAAAGACAAGATGCCTGAAGCTTCTATGGGTGGAGTCAAGTTTCAGTGTCTATGAAGACGACGGAAGTGTGCCATCTTGCCCTGCCAGCTCCGGGATCAGAAGGCAAAGACCAAAAGTTTTCAAAGTTTTCAGATCATCACCTCATTTACACAATTGCAGTCCAAAATCTGCCTTTGCTATGAGCGTGATTTCGTTGCATGGCTCCCCCCTACTCCTCCTCTGGGGGCAGAGAGCAAAACCGTTTAAAGCCGCTTGTCCAAGGGGGGGGGAAATCCCCCTCCCTCCAATCACACTTCTCCAAATCAAGTTGAAAGTTAATTCTAAAGAGCTGGCAATTTTTTTTTCCTTCAGTCGAACAAGAGAACGGGGGGAAGTTTCCACCTCACCGCACAGCAGCTGCCTCCCTCAAATCTTGCTTTCTTCCAGCTGCCTTATCGCGAAGACGCCGCGGCGCCTCCCCTCTTGCCTCCCGGTGCCTAGGGCGATGCGGGGAGCCCCCCGGCTGCCGCCGACACAGGGGGTCCCCCGCTACGACGCCCCCTCGGCAGGAGCCCCTCCAGGACATTCTGTGCCCCCTGGATCAGTGGGGAGGCCACCAGGAGTGTGCGGGGCAAGCAATATCTTGTTGAATTATATGGTCACTAGATTTTACACAGATTGAACAGTTCTACATTTAGTGATAGCAAATGAAAAGAAAGACTGGGGCATGTCATATTCAAAGCCAGATCTAGGCTTGGGTCTGAATTCAAGCAGACACGTGAAGATAAGGAAGGTATGCTTTTCTGAACATAAATAAGGATATACTGGTACTATTATATTTATAGTTATTTCAACAGAGCTGCTCTTTCACATTAAATCATAGAGAAAATTCTAATAAATTCGGAAAATATATAATTATTTCAGTATTCTGGTTAGTTCTTCTATGCAACCATCTGGGATAGAATTATCTCCATTTTTGAATCCTCCAAAATATGATAGCAAGACAAACACTGCAATGAAGAAATTACTTTGTTTGTAAGGAGATCACAATCAAACATGCTTGCTTCTTTTGGCCAACAGATGCCAAGCAAATAGTGCCTGCAGAAGAATGCCTAGATCAAAAAACATCAAATTTTGCTGACATCCAAACTGCCAATTTTAAGTGATGGAGCTACAGTTTTCATTTTTCTTGCTGTGCAATTTGAAGACTGGGTTTTGCTATTTACACTTCTGCTGCAAATCGACCTTTGTTGCAAAAATGAGTTCTAAGAACTTTATAGAAGTGGGAGTGAGGGATAAGACATGCAGATGGTCAAAGCTGGAAATGTATGCCCCATCTGCTTCTTTTCATGATGTCCTGATCTCTAGTTCATTTGATACATTCAGTAGTGTCAGGCATTCAAACTACTGTTAAAAAATAAAATAAAAGCAGCCTCCTTTTTTGTCTTTTAAACTATTTGAAATTATAAAATATGGGCTGTGCTTTATGAACCAGCTCCACAGTTTAGGTTCTGTTGAAATCCATCCTGTATTCTATGTTTATTCTGTGGTAGTGACTGCAGAAACACATTTTCCAGACAAAAGGGACTGGGACATGGATATTTGGTAATGAAATAGAAAGATTTTTTAAAGGATGAAATTAATGTTACCTTTGTTTGTAGATCTAATGTTGCATATACAACTTTTGATGCAAAAAAATTATCCATGTTTTTTATTCTGTAAATCTCCAGAAGAATATAAATGCCATATTTTGTGGGGGTGGAAATATTTTTTTTAAATCAGAAAATGCAAATTTTGCATTCAGCAACTTTGGGATAGAAATTGTAATTCACTAATATTTCCCTGGGCTCCTGTACACTGCATCCTTTATACAATCATTGAATCATAAGGTTGGAAGCATTGGTGAAATTCATTTTTTTTTTACTACCAGTTCTGTTCAGGCTTTGTGGGCATGACAAGAGAAGGATACTGCACAAATCCCCACTCCCACCCCACTCCTGGGGGAAGGATATTGCAAAATCTAAATTCCCACCCCACTCTGGGGCCAGCCAGAGAGTGGAGACTTACAGCGGTTTATGCTAATATCTAACATTAGGGTTTTGGCAAAACATTTAAATAAAATGTGGTTTTAAACAAAATTATTCCAATACTTGTTTTTTAACGTTTGATATAGAAGTGGCCATAGGGTCTTGCCATTTTTGACCAAATGATGATAGGAACTTCATGACATGAACTTTGTTTGTTTTGGGTATGCATATATGGATGCAGTGCTAATAGAAAATTGGTAAAATTTGTATCATGGTTCTTCAGTGTTGGCTGGATCAGCTTGATCTCTCCCACAGGTATTGCTGGTTTGAACTTCATTCTTTAATAAAATCTTAGCCATTTTTATTACTGCTAGAACATTAAATTACCTATTTTCAGCTGCTTTTCACATTTTAGAGTTTTGTTTGAATACTGTACGATCCTCAACTTACGACAGTTGGGACCAGAATTTCCATTGCTAAGCAAGATGGTTGTTAAGTGAGTCATGCCCAATTTTATGATCTTTTTGCCATGTATTGTGTGATTAAGTGAATGATTGCAGTTATTAGGGGAATCACACAATTATTAAGTAAATCCAGGTTCCCGCATTGTCCCCAGGGTGCTTTTTCAGGAGACAGCTGAACTTTCTTGCTTTTTTCTTTTGAAGATGTTTTGCTTCTCATCCAAGAAGCTTTTGCAGCTCTGACAGGATAGGGATTGATAAATACCTTTATCAAATACAGGGCTTTTTACATCATCATGGCTAAATTCTTGACTCATCGGAGTTTTAGCCGGTTTACACAGTTCCATTTTAAAAGTCCTGAGTAACTGGTTAATCTTCTCAGTTTGTGATATTTTATATCCTCCCCTAGTTTTATTTACCTTCAAACCAAGATATTGCTTAATTTCACCAAAGTGTTTTATTTTAAACCACATTTTAAATAGTGTAATAATCTCAATAGCTTTTGCTCTATTTTAGTAATTAATGCTATGTCATCAGTAAACAATAGCAACAATGAAATCATACCATCACTTTCTTTCTTAAATAAACAAGGATCAGCCATTCCAGTTTTAAAACCTAACCTTGCTAATTCCTTCACTATGCGTTGATTCAATTCATAGCCTGATTGCTTTAAACCATAAAGACTCTTTTTTAACTTCCAACAATCAGTGTTGCTATCAGTGTTTAACCCTAAAGGTTTCTTTAAATATATAGTATGTTGCAACGGTGCATGGAGATATCTAAATGATTCACTACATATCCATGCTTAGCTGCCCTAACTAATGATGCACGTAATGTTGTAGCTCTTAAACTAGGTGCAAAGACCTCATCATAGTCATTGGCTGACTGATTTGGGAAAAAGGCACGACTAAAGTATACTGTATTACTAGTGCTCGATTTCTTGAATTCTTTGGGTGGGATAAATTGGAATATAACAATGATGTAGTTATTGACACCCAGGTATTCCCTAGTGATGAAATAGAAACATCAGCTATAGCAATTAAAGAGGAAGTGCAGAGTCAGGAGGAGTTACAAGAACAGGAGCAGATGCAACAGGAGAGTCCACTGGTGAGCTTACCTAACAAAGGCCATGGAGTTGGTTTTATGGCCAAGGCAGGATTAGAACTCTCCTTGCTTTTTAGCTGATGCCTTATACACTATAGCAATCTGGCTCTCAGTATTCGATGTTTTCATATGTTTTTGTTTGATCTATTGTTGTGCATTGCCCAGAGTCACCTTCTGATAATTTAACAGTTTGTTGCAGCATCTTGAAATTAATGTGCCCCATACACCTATGTAGTAAATGTATGCATTCATCATATGGTTTCACATTATCATATACTGAGTTAGCTGTCTGGGCATCAGATATAACATATAAACCATTTGTTAATTTGGCAGTAACCCTATTACCTTCCTTTTCTATGATACAGTTATCTCCCCTAAAGTTTACTACATAGCCAATATTAACTAGAGGCCTTACTGATAACAAATTAAATTTCAATTTAGGTACATACAACATGGATAAATGCTCATTTACAAATGAACAATATGCCATACCTTCACCAGATACTTTCACCTTCCATCCATTTGCCAAAGATACATGTTGCTTGCTGGCGAACAGTTTTACCAAACAGTTTCTACTTCTAGTAATACACTGTGATGCTCCACTATGAATAACCCATGAATCATGGTTTATTGGTGCATTGCTAAAGATAGTCAAAGTAGACATAGTTAAGTAGACATTAGCCTTTTTCTTACCCTTTCTAGTATTCTGTTGTTTTGCATGTTTACAGAATCTAGCTATATGTCCCTTAGCCCCACAAGAAAAACATTTTTTAACAGTATAGGCAGTCGAAGGTGACTCCTCATGTTGTGGTGGTTTCTCTCTCAGTTGTTCTCTCTCCAACCTTCTTCTTGACTCTTCCAACAGGCGTGCAGTTATGTGAGTCAATGTTAGTTCATTTTGGGTTAGGACTTCAAGGGAAGATATGAAATCATCATAACTCTCATCCAGTGAGGACAGACTGATGTAGACTTGATGTAACTCTGAGAAAATAAGTTCTTTTTCATGTAGCTCCTGGAAAACTCCTTTCATAAAGGTTAAATAATAATAATAATAATAAATATTTATTTCTTAGCCGCACCCTCTCCCGAAGGACTCGGGGCGGCGTACAACAAAACATAGGAAATAAATATATCGACATACATATAACAAAACATATACCAAGACATATACACGACATATACAAGGAGGAGGTGAACTGATAGATAAAAACAAGTAAAAACACAATGTTTAAAAACCCCTAAATAAATTGAATGCAATTAAAATACCCCAAATAAAAAACCCGTCAGGAGCGATATAGTTGGATCAAAGTTGAGCCAGGCCAGCAACTTGAAAAAGGTGGGTCTTGAGCTTTACACGAAAGGAGTGGAGGTCAGAGGTATTCCTAATATCCGGAGGGAGGTCATTCTACAGGGCTGGGCCCGCCACAGAGAAGGCTCTACTCCTAGGCGCCGCCCCTCGACACTGTCTGGTGGACGGCACCTGGAGGAGGCCCTCTCTGTGCGAGCGGATTGGTCGCAGGGATGTATGGGGCAGAATACGATCCCGCAAGTAACTAGGTCCTGAGCCATGGAGCGCTTTAAAGATTGTTATCAAAACCTTGAAACGCACCCGATAGACCACAGGAAGCCAGTGCAGCTCGCGCAGGAACGGTGTCACATGGGAGTACCTAGTACTCCCCATAATTACCCACGCGGCTGCGTTCTGGACCAACTGTAGCCTCCGGGTGCATTTCAAGGGAAGCCCCAATGAGCTAACATATCTCCACCTTTCAGAAGACGTGCCCTAAACAGTTTGCGGGTAAGATGTATATGTGTACCTACAGTGTCACGTACATAAATCTTCTTCAAATTCTCCCAACATCATGCAGCAGAATTTTCCCCATGAATATGAACTAATTGTTGGTCAGCCAGTGTTAGACCAATTATACACAACGCTCGTTCGTTGCATCGTTGAAACTCTGCTATTTTCTTGGCATCATCCTCGTCATCTGGATCCCAAGAAGTTACGTTCGGTGGATTCTGTACAGCATCCCATGATCCCTCACTACGCAGGAGTAGGCTGCATTTCATAGACCAGGAAACATAGTTTGTTCCATCCAACCAGGGTATCAGTGATAGGGTTGTTGATGGGTCATGTGCCATCTTCTCCACAATAGTACAATCACAAACTAAACAGCTGTCTGTATATGGTATTGCGTATCGACACCAACTCTCTTTTAGCTACGTCTGGTACAACCTAGGCCCATAACCAGTGTTAGGTAAGCTCCCTGTTAGGAGAGTGAGTATGCAGAGAAGCGTAATGAGAGTTGTGTTGGAGAATACACAAACCAGCATACAGAGACACTGCAGTTTAAATAGGTTTTTACTTTTTGTGGAAAATAGAGGTATTCAGAGTTCAATTTACACACAGTTCAGTCAGTCAGTTATCCATCGAACACAGTCCAGTATTGTATAATCAGTTCAGCATACAAAGTCACTAACAGTAGCAAAACGCACAGTAACTCACTACAAGCAGTATCCACCGATCAGCATCTAACAAACAGAGAGCTAATAGTCATTCTGGTTCCCTCTTATGGCTGCTTGAGGTAACAGCAACCAATCACATTACAGCAGTACTTAAAGCTACAGTACTACCATGATGGTTTATATACTGCTGACCCAACTGTTAGCTTACATTCCTAACAGCCTTGAGCCAGTCTCTTTCTCTCAGCTCTAGGAAGGAGGCAATGACAAACCATTTCTGAAAATCCTTGCCAAGGAAACTTCAGGAATTTTTCCATGTAGTCTCCAAATATCAGACACAATTGAACAGAAGAAAGGGGGAAAACATTACAAGCTAAGCTAAGATAACCATTACTAAATGGCAAATCTTTTACCCTCTTCTGAAATTCACTTTTGCTCAAATACATTGTATTACATTTGTTTAAGTAATTCACTGTTATTCATTTCTAGGAAAGAATTTATTAAGTAACAAAAAAACATAATCAAGTAATAGGCAAGTAGTTATGAAAAAGAACTGTATTTCTCTCCAAACCATTGGCTACCTCCACAGAAGAAGAATATTTCCTAGTATCTAGTTATGACTTTTCTACTAGACAAAATTACAAGCAGTCACTAAAGTCCTTGATGATTGTTAGTTTCCATTAGTTCCACTGAGAACCTCTTGCATTTCAAACTATATATGTTGATAGAAGATTTTCCATTTTTATTTTGCATGTAATTATCTGATAAAACTGTAATCATAATGCCTAGAATAGGAATTAGCAACATTACTGTCAACCTGCTTTGATTCTGAGTAGATACCCATAGGCAACCTCTGTAAAGTTCTTTTAGATAATATTTTTGTAAGGGTTTCCTGAGTTTTCTGTATCAGTGTATATTAATTCCGCTTAACTGCACAGTTCATCTCTATAATTTATTCTTTTTTTTTCTTTTTGGAAACATACACACATAGATTCCCTAGATTACTAAATACATTACTTGCAAGCTCTGGGTTTACATCAGGTGGACAGGTGAAAATGTGATTATGAGCAGCTAAAATACATTGACTTCTTATACATCTGCTCTCAGAAATGTGGATCCTTTTGCTAATACCTCTAGAGGTTTTATGACAGATGATTACTACACTGAAGTAACCATATCCTCCTTAAATAGCCAGAGTCTTTATAGCAGTCTCATGGTAACAGAAAAAAAACCCCACATATGAAGTTTTTCCTTCTTGGTGTGATCAGGTATCTGATTCAGGCTTGTTTATTTCTTTAAATTCCCCCCAATATCCATTAGTACTTAAATGATGACGGTTTAAATCCCTTACCCCAAATGCAAATCAGGTTATTAAACTACACACAGAGTCTTAACTGATTGATTGTTTGTTAAATGAATCATCTTCAATTATCAAATATAGCCTGAATTTCTTTTCATTTTTGGGTTTTGGGCACCATCCAATCCTATAAATCCAAGAGTTCCTATTTAACTTTTACTTCTTTCAACTTTTACTTCTGAAAACAGACAGATTCCTTCTTGAAAACGGGGCCAAGTACACTTAAGGTATCCCTGGCTTACTTTTGAATTACTTAAAAGTAGCTTGTTGAAGACTGAACATTTCCAGGTTTCACTCGAGCTTTTAAATATAAAAGAGACACGAGACTCTATCTGACACCATCAGGCGCATTATATTAAAATTTATGAACAAATTCATCAAAAACCACTTTCCGTCTCCTGCATAGAGACAGATTTGTTCTGACATAAACGTTACATGGCTGGTTGCAGCCTCAGATTAATGCGAAGACCCTGGCGATTCCTTTTAGACTTTTTTTTAAATGAAATAATACCTGTCAGCTGCTGCCTGATCCCAGAAAAGGGGGCAGGTTTTCCAGGTCATCCTGCCATCTGTCAGCAAAAGCTCATCTGTCCCTCCATATTACCACCTGATCTGTGCTAACAGGCCTCGCAGGGAGGCCTGCATCATTGGCCCAGTGGGAATCAGGGAGCCGCATGCTATGAAGACATCACCTGTGGTTGTGAGATGCAATTACGATTGCCAAAGTGACAAAGATGACTGAAATGCTTTGTTGGAAATGCATACCTTTGGATGGTTTTGAAAACATTGTTCCCCCCTCCCCCAATCTTGACATGCCTTTCCTATTTCTCTGCTATATGACAAGGGAGAGCAGAGGAGAAGAGGAGAGCACAAAACTAGACCCCTGGCCTTGTGCAGAGCTTAATAATCAAGCTAAATCTATATATGGGTATATCTCTGATATACACACTGTTGGAGAGAGAAAAGATCTCTATGTGGTCCTTTGGAGGCAGGATGATTTTCTCCCAAAGCCCTTCTTTCATCAACTTCTAAAGCCATATTGATTGATATTTTTACTAGCTGAGGAGGCAAAAAAGGAGGGTGATACCAACTTGTTGCCTTCCAGTGTACTTGGCGCCTGCAGGGATACGATTGTGGAATTTTTTGGGCCTCTCAAATGTGAGTTTATATGAAGGTTGTGTTTGCAGAACATAGGGGTACCGGGGGCATGGAAGTCCATCAGAAACTCATCTGGCCCCAGGCACCCTCACTCTGGGAATCAATACTGTGTATAAAAGTTATTACACGTCTAGGTCTTTTTACTTCAAACCTACTTAGGCAGTCCATGGCCTGAATTCTCTCCTGAACAAAAATGTAATTTATCCTCAGTAGGCTTAGGGGAAAAGAAAATTACCCTAAAACAACTGTTTTCTCCTCACATTTATTTATTTATTTCATTTATTTATTCAATTTATATATCTCAACCAAGTGACTCTGGCAACTTACAATTCTAAAGCTATAAAACAGATAAAATAAGTAAAAACAATAAAACAGTAAAGAATAAATCCTAGATTTTTTTTTTTTTTGAGAGAGAGAGGTAGGTGTTGTTGCTGAGCCAGGATAATCACGTAGAGTATAATACTGTTTGGGTCCATCTTTGTATTTTGGTTACCCCTGCAGAATGTGTTAATTCCGTTAAGATAATAAAATAAAATAAAATATTTCCTATAAAGAAAACTCATTTATCTGATTATTTCTCTCCTAGGAAATAATAGTCATAGGTAGTTTTGGAGTTTTGAGCAAAATTTAAAAAGTAAAGCTTTCAGTTGGAGAGAGGAGTATAGGAATGTGATTTAGCAGAACCTGTGATGAAAATGCCACATCAGAAGTGAAATTTCATGCTAAAATGCAGCATTCCTGGATATTTAATTATCTATGTGAACATTGCTTCATTCAGATGCATGCAATATCATTCACTATTTGTCCTCCATTTTTTATTAACTGTCATTGCAAATGCCATGTTTATATGAAGTTGCTATCTTTGCATTTTGTGAGAAAGCGAAACATCAAAGGAAATGCATACAATCTTAGAAATATCTAGGTCCAGGGCCTTGCTATTATAATGTTTTGTTTTGTTTTATTTGTAAAACTCCCAGCTTTATTATGCAACCAAAGGAACAAAGAAGACATATTTAATATAGATTTTTATTTCTCCCATTTCTCAGCAGATTTCTTTGTAAGCAAATTAGGTTTGACACTCACTATGGTCATATGTATTATCACTACACAAATAGGAAACCTGTGATCTTCTAACTGTTATGAAAAGTACTTCCTATTTTTTTTTATTGTTTTTAAAATTTTATTGATTTTAAAAGTTTTACAGGGAAAAAGGGGTTGAAAGGTTATAAAACATTTTGACAGCTACATCGTGCGGGGGGGGAGAAGCCCCCCCAGGTCTCGCAACTTTTACAAAAAAAGATAGAAAATTATCAACATTTACATAGATATTAGCAGTTTTAAGTTTAACACAAAATCATCAGTATGTTTCAATCATTTTGCTTTTTATCACTTCCATAAAGGTACATTGTAACAACATTTGCAATGATTGTTTCAAATCAGTTTTGTGATCTGAGTCTTCTAGTTGTCCCATCCTCCCTCCCGTCCACCGGCAGAGCCTCAGCCCCTCCCTCCTTTGTTTCTTGTGTAACATCCCCCATGTCACCTAAGAGAGCATTGTGTTTTTTAGTGAAAGCCTCTGCTTCCGCAACTGTGTTAATTCTAATTTTACTGCCCTCCCAAAACATCAACATGCCTTCTGGTAACAACCACCTAAACCAAATCCCATTATTGTATAATTTTTTTGCTAAGAAGGAATATTTCCTTCTCTTATCTCTTACTTTCTTTGGGATCTGCTTAAGAATGGTTATTTCTTTATCCTTATATTTTAATGGTCCTCCCCTTTGAGCTCCTAGAACCTCATCTCTTGTGGTTTTTCTAAGAAATTTAACATGAACTTCCCTTGGAACATTGTGTGTTCTTGCATAGGCTGAATTAATCCTGTAGATCAGGTCAATATCCCACCAAAAGTACTTCCTATTGTTATACCAACTGAAGAGCCAGAGGTTCTCCATCCCTGCTCTAGAAGATCTTACTTAACTGAGAATTTATATTTGAGCATATATTTGCAGTATAGGAAGTTACACATTATAGGGAAAGATCATACTACAGAACCAAGTTAGAGAACTATAGTGAATTCCACTATAGTGAATTCCTATCTTTGCCTTAAATAACTATTTAGATTCACTGACTATTGATTGATTGATTGACTATGTGCCATCAAGTCATTTTTTACTCCTAGCAGCCATATAAATTAGATCTTCTCTGTGACAATCAATTCTGTTTTTTCAAATCTCCAATGGTGTATCCATTGCCACTGGAACTGGGTCCATCCATCTTGCTGCTGATCACTCTATTTTTCTTTTCCTTCCATTTTTCTTAACATTAGACTCTTTTCTAGAGAGCTAGATATGCTTAATATGCCTGAAATAGGATAGTAAGAAGTAGGAAACCAACAGACATTTCTCAGTAAAAAAGGCAAATCTTGCTGCTTTCCTTGACTTTCTCCATCTCTTGTATTTCCCTACAAAGCAACATGCTGCAGACATACAGTAGTACCTGAAATATGGTATGGGTGTTTCCATATTTTACAGGATAACATCCACTTTGGGTTTTATTATTTCTTTTTGTGCTTGGAAAAATGCTGATTCCTGGCAGTCTCCCTCCTTGATCAAATTCTCAGGAAGTTGCAATTATGTCATAGTTGGAGTACTTTGCCTGAAGCCATATAACTAAGTCTTATGCTGAATAAGGTTACTATAGTATAGTGAGCAATATGAGTAAACCTAGATGCCATGAACTAGTATAATTATTACTGCATCAGCCATAAAGTTTTCAGAACAATCACTCTAAATATAATTTCATTCTAAGTATTCTTATTTCAGCTAGTAGAAGAAACAATTTTTCAAAGAAAAGCACAATTGGAATTTTCTGAGATAATATTTTTGGTAATGGAATATTATGAACTCTTAACTTGAGAATAATTATTTTATTTTTTTGATAGATAGGACTGGACTAGCTAATTTAAATTATTTCCCTGAATAAATTGCTTAAATCAAGTGAAGGTAATCTATTACAGTGTTAAAAGTGAGAATAGTTACATTATGACATCTTACAATTTTAGGAAACTTTTTACCCGGGAGACTGCCTCCTGTTCAGTGGCTGATGGATGGTTTAGATTTTCATAAAGCTGCCATTTTGATCTAATCCTAAAGTAAAGTTCACATACCAACACAGAAAACTCACTGCCCGGAACTCCAGATGTCCTTTTCTCAAATGAGCTTCTTTCCCTACAGAAAACAAGCTGCATTTATTTTTATTTTTTTTATTTACTATGTTCATTGGGGGGGGAGGGGTTGTATTATATCTAATTGATTCTTGAGTTTTTTTTGAGATTTATTATTATGGAGTTAATGTTTTCCTAAAACAAACATTCTTCAAATGTAAAAAGAAAAAGGGGGATGATAACAATTAAATTCTAGTAATAAATAATATAGGAAACATAAAGTCTATTATTGCAGTGTAGAGGGGACACTTAATTTCAAATTGACCTCAAAACTATGAATATGCATCAAAGAAGAGCTGCAATTTCAAAATATATATCTATAGGTAGATTTCCCCAAGGAGTACTTAAAAATGGCATTCCATAAATAATAGTATACAATTAAGAAGGCTTTTTTTTCACTTTTAGCCTTTCTGTTTACCTGGTTTGAACATATACATAATGAAGGGGGGAGGAATCTACATTTCAATTTTTGCTGGTTTTTACTAGCAACACTTTGATTTTTTTTAAAAGAAGCAATATTTTTAGAATATAAATAGAACATATCTTTGTATACTTAAACGTATGTGTCAAGCCTGACACTACGTTTATAATACCAGAAATTTAAGTAGTTGGGCAGTAGTATTGAAGCATTTGATTTTGTAAATGATGTAAAATGAGTTTTTAAAGAGCTATAGAGTTTTCTTTTCTGCATCCTATCTAATTATCATAATTGGATGATTGCCATGTCATCTTTAGCACTGAAAAATCCAAGTATGTTTTGTTTTTATTTGTTTTTATAACTGCATCAAGCTTTCTAACTTATACCTTAGGTTGCATACAAGTTCTATTTTGGTACCTTATTTTAATGGACTCTTCAAGTCCATATTCTATTCTATTCTATTCCATTCTCTGTTCTATTCTATTCTATTCCACTGCACTCCACATTCTATTCTATTCTATTCCATTCTATTCCATTCTATTCCATTCTATTCCATTCTATTCCATTCTATTCCATTCTATTCCATTCTATTCCATTCCATTCCATCCCATATTCTTAAGCTGTTGATAAATATGTAAGTTTTACTGAATAGCTACCACATTGTAATGCTACTATATTAGATTTCCAAAGATTCTATGAAATATAGCATCTTACGACTTACCAATTTGCTGTATCATCCACTTGGCTTGGAAAAAAATTTCTTTTTTGATGGTGTAAGATTCACCTAAGACATCTTAACATCTGCCAGTCATTTCTTTTTTGGGAAAAAACTTCATCACATGAAAATATATAAAAAAATATTACTTACCAGGAACAAGTCAACTGACATTGATGAAAGATGCTAACTTTTTAAAAGTTAGCATCAATTCTCAATTCTTTTTATTATTAAAATATTTGATATGTTGTAGATATGGGAGAAAATTGAATAATTCACTTAAATATTTTTAAGAGAAATTGATCTCTCTGTGTGTATTCTGCCTTCTTTTAAAACTCCTGTTTCTCTGAGATATTACCTGGGATTAGAAAGAAACCAGAGTGGTTTTTTTTAGTCAATTTAGTTTTTTTCTGCCAATGGTCATAACAGCAGGACAGGGATGAAAATGGATTACAGAAGCCTGAGAACCATGCCCCATATGTTAGGGTGAAGTAACATCTGAGCAGCTGTGGTTTTATTACTTCAATAATGTTTTCTTGGAGAGATTTCTAGAGATTTTAGACAACAGCGTCCATAATCAATCTCTGTTGGTTAGGCCACAGAGCTAAGGTGCTTTCCAAAACTTCAGTGATGCTGTGTAACACTAAATAAAAATGCAGATTGGGGGGGGGGTGTATATGGGGTGTGTGTGTTTAATTTTGAAAATCAGGTATATATCTCCCTTTCTTTTGCCAACAACTGAGAACTAGTATTTTCCCAAACAAGCTATTGCAAGACAACATGTTAAATATATAAGCAAATGCAATGTATTTATTTATTTTAAATACCACAATTTGTTCATGGTGTCATGCTGACTTGTATGAAAATAAATGCCACTACAAAAATGAGTGAGCTGATAGTGTTCTGTTTAAGATTAAAACCTTGTCTGCCATTGTTTTAAATTCTAAATATAAATTTAAATATAATGTTATGTATTAAGGTTCATTTAATGCATAATCTTGCATGGTTTTGTTGTGCTGTATGCTTCTGTATTCAGAAATTTATGAACGACCAGCTGTTTTTCTAGGAATGCCAGTTTGTATTTTGCCACTAGTTGTTGCTATAGAGGTCGTAGCTATGCAGTCAAAACTAACAACTCAGGATCTTGGGGAAATATTGGGTTTTTTAAAAAATTTAAATAAAAACTGACCTGATCCAAAATAAATATTTGTACCAGGTGAGAATTTGCATTTTTCCAAATATTGCAATATGTTTCTCACAGATACACACATATGGATATATTTGATTTTAGAGTATGGCTTTCTAACACTATTTAATATATATAAGTTTATCTATATAATTAAACAGATATATAAAACTATACTTACAGACAGACAGACAGACAGACAGACAGACAGACAGACAGATGATAGCCATATTTTAAAAGCAAATATGTTTAGAAATGCATTGCCTGGGAAAATGCCTTCCAAATGTATATTTAAATTATTTTTATTTGCATAAACAACAACAAATATAAATGACTACGTGTGGTAGTGGGTTTTATTAGATTATTTTTAATCTCATGTTTATTACTTAAACATAGAATTCCTTCTTGTATGAATTCAAAACATGTCATTTCATTTGGTCATTCCACATATCAATACCTGGTGATGACAAAAAAGTCAAATGTTATAGCCACTTTAGAACCCAAAATAAAAGAAAAAAAAGATTTCCTATATATTCACAAAGCAGATACAGCTATAACTAGATTTGCATTAAAAATACATATAGTTAACCAAAGAATGTCATCTGTTGCTGTGAAAATTATATTCAAGTAGTCCTTGCTTACTGACCACTCATTCAGAGAGCATTTAAATTTATGATGGTGCTAAAAATAGAACTTACAAGCAGTCCTTTAAGTTGTGGTCCTCACAGCACACCAATAGTCATATAATTGCAATTTGGGTGCTTGGCAATCAGCATGTACTTACAAGGTTTGTTGCATCCAGTGGTTATGTGATTGCCACTTGCAACCTTGTCTTCTGACAAGCAAAGTCAGTGGGGAAGCCAGCAGGAAGTCGCAAGCCACAATCAAGTGATGTCATGTTTAATAACTTGCAAAGGTTCATCAGCCAATTGCAATTAGAACTGATGGAATTGATGTTGTCAGTCAATGCAACGAGTGCAAATACATGGCATTTCAATTAACTACCACCTCGATTTAGCATTGGAATTGAGGTCGGTAAGGGAGGACTACCTTTATATTCTAAACTTAAATGGATGCAATCATACAAATCAATCTTCAAATATCGTATTAAAGTATATAGTGAACATTTACTATATTTTATAAAGTATATATTTATGAAATGTGTGAAAGAAGGCCCCAAATATGACCAGTTCTCTTTTGGCACAGCTTATGTGCCCTTTGTGAGGTGAAAATATTTCTGCTTGTTTTTTCACTGGATGCTTTAGGTTCTCAGATTATTTTGGCCACTAAAAAGACTTAATTTCCTATTCTCTCTAATGTTGATTCATTTTCACCTGGGCTATCAGTAGGAGGAAAGTTCCATTTGTCTGCTCAGGGGAGGCTAGCAACCATCAGCGAGAAGAAGGAACATTCAGCTTCCAGAGTGGGTCAAGCTCTATGGCATCTGGAAATGAGACCTCTGAAATATGGACCTAAATTGAATAAATTGATTGATTGATGATTGAATGAATGAATATAGATAGACTAAAACAAAGGTTCCCTTAAAATCATTTGCTTCATGATTGTGGTTGGCTAATATTCAACACCAGACTGATGTAACAAGAATACATTCGGCAGAATTTTAGCCCATAATTGCGCTGAAAATAGTATCATGCACACAGATATTACAAATATTGCAAAAATATTTTACCTTTGCAAAGGACATCATGAATTCTGGGTCTCACACGATATGGTATTAAAATTTTCTTATGCACAAAATATAGAATTAATTTCAAAAATATTCTTCAAAACAAATTGAAATCAAATATACTCCTGCTACGGGCTCTTGGTACATAAGGCATGTAAATGACAATAAGGATACTTGAGATGCACAAAACCCTGTACTGTAGATACGTGCCTTTTCTGAAGGGTCAAGACCTCTGAAGATATGATGTACAGTTGAATCTATGTGGCAGTGAAGGCATCCTTGAGAGAGAAAATAGTTCCACTAGGTCTGAAAAAGACTATGGTTTCTCTCCTGAAGAAACCATTGAAGCATGATGTTACTGTAGTTTCCCTCCTTTTTCCAGGGCTAGATCAGTCTGTGTTAGTGGGAAGGGAGAAATATAGCCCTAGAGTCCTGCTTTGCAGAGTGCTGCAGAATTCTACTCTCTTCCCACTTTTATTTAATATCTACATGAAGGGTGAAAATTGCTGATGTGATGCCTTCTTTTTGTCTGAATGTGATGTGGGTCTAGATGGGAAAGAATAGGCTTTGACTTAACTCTAGCAAAACTGAGTGTAGCTGTGGCTTTTGCTTCCCAATGATCTCCCCACTCAGAACTGATGGAAAATTTGGGGATCCTCCTGGATTTAAAACTCCTGCTTGATAAGCAGGAGATAATCACATCCATTTCTTGTTCCTGTTTCTCATTGGAATAATCCATTCATTGTCTTTTGTTCCTTAGTTGGATTTCTGCAACACTCTGTATGTGGGACTATCTTTGAAGACCATGCAGAAACCGCATCTGTTCCAAAGTACAGCAGTATGATTATTATTATACTATTTCTATGTAAGACCAATACTTCACAAGCTGTGATATTTCCCAGTGGGCTTCCAATGCAGTGCAATGTGCTGGTTATTACCCGTAAAGTCCTATATGACACAGGGTTGGGCTATTTTCAGAACCGCCCATCTCTAGTAAGGTCTCCTAGTAAGATAGATAACTAGTAACTAGGTTATCCATGTTCCATTTCCTCTCTCTGAATTAGTGTATTTTTATTGGACCTATAAGACTTGCTTTCCCTATTGCTGCACTTGCCCTTTGAAATACATTCCCCCCTGGGGTTCAGATGGTATTGACCTTGTTAGTCTTTCATAGAGCTTTGAAAATGTAGATTTTCTCCTGTACACCGGGTCAAAGTGGTTATTGAGCTTATTCTGCTCTGGGAATGAATGTTTGTCATGCCCAGGCTTGGTATATGTGTAATTATGCTTTGTTACATTGTTATATTGAGGTCGTTATTATTACTGATATATGTTGGGGCATGTCTGGAAAAATGTCAAAATAAAGAATAAAAATACTTATTCATAAATACTTATTCAAAATACATACATACACATACATACACACATACACACAGTATATACATACATACATACACATACATACATACATACATACATGCTACTTAATTTTCTTATGGTCGCTTAGTTCAAAACAAATTTGACTATATCCGCAGAAAGTTACAACATGGCATTTTTTACTTATTTGTCCCAACCTAACTCCATTTTACTAAGTGTACTAAAATGCTACAAGTTTTCTTTCCACAAATCTGGACTACATCAAACTATATTTTAAATCCAAACAAATAATAAATAAATTTTCACTTAACACATTGAATGAAATCAGTCCTTGTGATTAGTTTATCTTTCAGTATTGCATAAAACTGTGCTAAAACAATCATGGCTATATTAACTATCAGTATGTTCCACAAATTTGTGGAATTTCTTTAACCAAATTTATATTCATAATATCTCAGACAAATAGGCTACACTCAGAGAATGTTTGGCCTGAGATTATCCATTGAGCTCTACTGTTGATCAGTGAAGTATATTTAGTTTGGAGAATTATTGGCCTAAGTCTATCCACTGAACTCTATGGCCAATCAATGAGATATATCTTTACTTATGTCCAACCATTGTGCCATTTTCATGCACTGATGCTGTGTCTGCAGGTTTTGGAGTGTATTAGTGGCATGATTATAACTGTAATAAATTCTGGTTCTTCAACATCCATTACAGTATTATACCATTTTCAGCCACCATTTTTCCTAAAAAAAATGTTACCTTGCATTAATTTTAACCCATCGTTATGCTGAAAACAATATCACACAACAGATTGACAGCTTTCACCTTTGCAAAAGACATCATGAAATCTGATTTAATACCAATGTGCTCCATTATTAAAACATTATTATGTACAAAATGTAAAATTAATTTCAAAACTATTCTTCAGCGCAATTTGAAATAAAACATATTCCTGCTAGGAGCACTTGGTATTGTGGGAGGCATCTAAATGACAGTGAGGATATTTGAGGTTTGTGCAGCCTTCTCAGTTTTTATTCTATGACAGAGATATAAAATCTGGGTTGTTGAATTTGCTGTTCATAAAAATGCAAACTAGCATGTCTAATAACTTGAAGTTTTTTTAATGTGTCATTTGGCTATGAAACAATTTTTTTAAAAAAAAGTATGTAATAAAAAGTGACATAATTCTCCTCGTTATTCTATTTTGCATTTAAGCCATTCTGCCTTTCATATTCCATTATATACCCCACAAAAGATTTTTTTTTTAAAAAAGCCCCTAATAATTTTTAAATGATTTTTTGGCATTTAATTACATACAATTTTTTTGACCTGGCTAGGCAGATAACGTTAACACAGCTTTATTGCTAAACAGGACTGAACATGTGTGTACTTGACTTTTTATTATTATTATTATTAAACTCCTACTGAAGAAACAGATTAATTGGAGGCTGATTCACTGGAGAACAGGCGTTAAAGACAGAAGGACCTCCTCACATTTTGTTCTGTTATCAGGCTTATGCCATTCCCAGGTTGGCAAGGAGAGCCCAACTGTACTGTTTTGAAATGTAGCTGAAAGAAATAGTAGAATAGCAGGTGCGATGGAGGCCGGGGTGGAGGGGGGGAGGAGAGAGATTGAAGCCATTACCAAAATCATGTTCTGCTTCCCTTTCTTCGCTGTTGCCTAATGACCAACTGACACTCCTGTTAACACAGGTACTGCCTAGATCCCCCCCCCCCCTTTGATCAGATTGTTAATGTGTAAATGGGATCGCCAAAGTCAGCATCTGTTGTAATGATTTCCTGCCTGGTTATTACTCCTTCCTTCCTGCCTGCACACCCGTGTAGCTTTTTTTTTTTTGAAGAAGAAGATGTGTACAAGCTGTGATTAAATCTTTTCAGATGCAGCATAAAGTAAATTGGATGAGAAGGGGGGGAAGGAGGAAACGAACCCCTTCCTCCTTTAGACCTTTCGTTTTGTAGTGTTTTATTCTATAAAGGAGAACTTTCGCTGACAGGAATTCTTTGACAACTGCCCAGAAAAGTATCAACTGAAGGAATTAAATCAAAAGACATGAAATCTTGGTCTGAATGCTTCTCTCATGTTTGTCTCCATGTCCCCTGTACCACTTTTTTTTTTTTACATATTTTACTGAATAAAATAACACTGGCATTTTTCTAACCTCCACTGTATATTTCATGTCAGATTCAAATCGGGAACCATCTGAATTTCTTGTATATTCTCCCTGAAACTTTGAAGTCCTTCTCCAGTGACAGAAAAAAGGTTTATTACAGACTCAATGACCAGCAAGTGATTTGAGAAAATATTAAAAGAAATCCAGGTGAACTCAGGAATGCTATATTTCATTTCAATTTGGTTGAATTTTGGTTCAATTTTTTTTAAATAGTCAGGGATGGCCAGAAGGTTGGAAAAATGTAGTCTAGAATGTTAGAAGTGAAATGAAATAAAGCAGTCTCAGCAAATAAATAAAATTGAATCAGTTTACCTAAATATTGCCAGTTTGAACTATTTAAAAAAACATATAACCTGACTGTTCTTAGGTAGCTTCACAGTCAATCCACCCTCCTTGCTCTGGCATAGCAGAGATCATTTCTGCATGCTTTTGTAGATTTTATTCTTTAGCCATTGACTTTATGACTGAATGCCACCTGAAAAATAGTCATTATTCTGCATTTTGGTTGTGGCTGTGAAGTAGCTCTGGGGTTGGGGGAATTGTTTGTTTTTTGTTGATAAATTTCATTGTGGCTTTAGGAGCATGTTTGAAAACCATCAGAAAATATTGGAATGTATTATTACAGCTTGGATGAGGATTAGAAGTAAAACTATTCATTTCCCAAATCAGGTATTAGTTTAGCACATTCAGCCTTCTTCAAGTCCGCCACAGATGCAGTTGACCTTCCTAAAAAGACAGAATAACACAGCAGTTAAAATAAACACATTATCCTCTGCTTGTCCACACCTTTTTTTTATTTTACTAAATTTTAATTTGTGTATTGAGGTTTTGCAGCTGAGCTGGATTACAAAAATACCACAAAAGTGCACTCAGCTGTTAACTGGATGGCTTGATAGCTGAGAAGCTTATGCTGTAAGCATTATGTATGGGTTTCTTTTTTTTTTTTTTGCAAGTATGTGTTGATTGGCTAATGCAGTTCAAAAGAACAAGTGCTGTAATAAGGTGAAATAGATGACATTTCAAGCCACTAAGTTATATACATATCAGAGTTTCTTTAGTTTTTTTTAAAGAGACACATTTTGAATCTGTATGGACATATCAAAATTTAGTTATGCATTATTTTTTTAATATTCAAATTTATAAAAGTGCCCATCTCAAAGTCATGACTTAAATAATGTTGTGTTCTATTTGATTCCCCCCCCTCTCTATATATATATATTCTTGAAAATAAATCCATTGAGTTAAAGGGGAGATTTTGGATACATAGGATTATTGTCATGTTTAAAATGTATATTCTATAATGGATATTTATACTTCCTTGGTCCTTTTTCCATTCTCTTATGGATTGTAACAAATCTGTTTTAAACCAGATTTATTATAAAACTACATAGAACATAGAGCAGTTAGCAAATAGAGGTTGCATTGTGTGTTCTCACATCATGGGAATGATTCTTCAGCATACATGTAACATGTACAGGCATGTGCATAGTTGCTTCATATATTGGTATGAATGAATCTGAATTGAAAATATTCCATTCCTTGAATATATATGTATAATATGAGCATGCATAACAATTATTATATATATGCCCATTAGCGATTAGACTTTTAGATTTAATATTTCTGTGTGCATTTTATTTATTTCTGTATCAAAAAAGAGTCACAGTTTTAGCCCATCTAGTCTCTCCACAACCCTGTTTTAAAATGATGTCTTTAGGTATTTCGACTGACACAATTTCAGTTTGGGAATAGGACATACGGCTACTTATCCAGGCTTCATAGAGAACTTATGTGTGGTACCAAACATTGTTTATATATTGACAAATATTTCTAGGAAATGGTTTCGTATTTTTGCTGTTAATTGTTTCATTACTGACCTCTACCTCTGTAGACATATGCAGTTTTCATATTTTTGGGTGAGACTTTCAAAATATTTTTTTTTAAAGTGTCCAATGCTCGACGTGAGCAATGACATTTTTGCAGGCTTCTATTTCAGTCATTTGTGCCTTATCTTCTTTCTATTTATTTCAAACAAACCACTATGAAAAATGCTGCAAATTTAAGTGACAGTCATGTACAAATATGCATAATATGAGCTGGTCCCTACCCATCATGTGTATTGCTAAAGACTCCATTGCAATATTTACAGTTAAACTAAACTTTTCCCCCCCAAGATGTAGCAAAATTGCATTTGTTTTGCAGATTTTCTCATCATTAAATGTGAAACATTTCACATTTGTCTTTTTGAGTAATTGGCTTTTAAAAATGATAAGGTGCTCTGAACACTTGTTATGGGGATAGGTCTGACGTTATATCCCAGAAATCCATATGCCATACAGACAGAACAGAAGAAATATATTCACAAGCATGTCACAGATTGGGCTGAAGCAAGCCAAAAACCAAAGTGCCATGGCATTAACAATAGCACCAGATTTACTGTCACGATTGCAATCTGTGCTGTATCACAGACAGAAGGAGAACTTTTGATAGGTAACACCTCAGTGTTTTTTAAATCTTTTTGGCAAATTATCATTTTCATTATATTTTTGCCTGCCATGTAGTATTATTATAATATTAAAAAATAGGCTTGCACAAACATACACACACAAAGTTTATTCGGCCCAGAACCAAAAGGTTGCTACTTTACAAGTGTCATGGAATAATTGACAATTTTGTATATGAGTGTGTGCCTATGAGAGACATTTATCAATAATACATTTATTCATTTATGTCTTCTGCTTCAAGGTAAACATCCATGGCACTCTTCAAATACCCAAGTTACTGGTAAGCTCTTCACACGAGTCAAGAGCTATGTTGTACATCCTCAACAGCACATATCTGATGTAACTACATTCAGATGTATTTGTGCACATAGTTTAAACTTTCTTCAGACTGTTCAATTCTCCTTCTTAAACATCTCCTTGCAATCTGGCATTCTGATAGTTGTGATGCTATGGAGCCTCCAGCTTTCATTCAGCACTTACTCCTAAATTAAATAATCAAAGATTATTAAAAATAATCTGTATATTTGGATTTCCAAGCAGCACATTAAAACAAAAAAGGATACATTTGTATTATTTACTTACATGGTTATAAAAAAATATACAAAACACTATAGCTTATGACCTGAACCTTCAGATTCAAGAGAGACTTTTCTATGATGTTGCATTTTTGACAAAACTATTGCAAAATAGTTCCAAAATGTGCAAGTTGGAACGTTATTTTTGGGCTTCATTCTGCAATTCCTCCTCTTCTTCAAATGATGGATTTTCCAGGGAGGCAGCATGCTGTCAATCATGGAATGGGGTTGGTGGGAATTCAACACTCCATTTGGGACACTAGTTATCAGTGGAACAATTGCTATTTACCACAGATACTTGAGACCAACTAACCAAAACCACAAATACATCTGTGTGTTCCATTCTTTAGTATTCTTGCAATAGGCAAGGTGTCCCTTAAAAATGAAAATAAAAACTTTTTTTTCCAAGCGAAAAAGCTTACCAAAAGAAGAATTATATCGGTAGTTCTAAGCATCTAGCCACCAACCTTAAAACATGGATAAAATGCTGGGTATGCCATTAAAGGGATTAATAATTATTTACAATTATTTTGCAGCCAAGTGTATTTTAAGAAATAATTTATATAGGAATAATGTTAAAAAAGTATATTGTTATATAGGAATTCTGCATTTTTTTCTGGTAAAATTATTTTACTCCATACAAAGAAAAAATTACAGGCATTTAAATACATTTGGCAATTTGTTTACTCTGTGTGGTGTGTATCATTCTGTCTTACTCTTGAAATCCAGCCCCAAATCTCCTACCATATTTCTAAAATCTGTATGAAGTATGAAATGGGAAAGTTTCTTTCTCATATTTCACTAATGGAAGGTATTGTGGTAATGAAAAGGAATATTTTTAACTCTCCTTCACAAAGCTATTATTACCACCAGGAATAAACAAATGGTATTGAAATATAAATGAGAAGAAATTAGAAATCAATAAATAATGTACAAAACTTGATTTGGCATATGTAGAAAAAATGGATGTTGATTTAATTAGATGTACTAAATGGAAGCAGATTGTTCAAAAGGAAAAGTAGTTTATTTCTGCACAAAATGGAGGACAATCCATCATAGTAAATAAGCCTTGGAAATAGGTTTTCAAAACAATATTTTTCAATGCATTTATATTTTAAATACTTATTTTTAGAATTTCAAAATTAATTCAATGTATGTTATATTTATTGAATATAAATCCTGTCTTTCTTTCAAGAACTCCAGAGACTGTATTTAACATTTCCTCATCCATTTTTCCCCTTGGTAACTACCCTGGAAGATAGTTTCACTTTGTTTATGGTGTTTTTTTTTAAAAAAATAAGATATTTTAAATGAAATAAAACTTGGTAAGACAGTTTTTTATTCAATTAAAAATGTAGTTGAGCTTACATACCAGCTCAAAATCACATAGTGAGTTTTCATATGATGGCCTTGAATCTGGATTTCTCTGATCCAAATTCAACACTTTAACATCTAGTCCACAAATTATGGTTTGTTTAAAGTATTTAATAATTTATCCTTGTGTTTAAAATAAAGTTTTCATCATCTTACAAACATAAATATTAAGCAGGAAACAAAGAGTCTAAATGTAATAAGTAAATAATTATTCAGGGAGGTCTTATTTTCGGGGAAACAGGGAACTAGTTCTATTAATTGCTCTGTCTACTTATTTAGAAATCTGGGGAAATGAAGAGAATGTTGCCTTTTGCTTGGGACAGGGAAAATATTAGTTATATTTTTATATTTATTTCCCAAGTTAAAGTAAAATAAAGAAAAAATGGAAAAAATAATACAAAACAAAGACATAGACAAAGAAAAACAAAGTGTATAGAACAAAATATTTTAAAAAACAAATAAATGCCCCCTGATAGAATATTGATAAATATATTTCAACAATAATGATTATTCCCCCCTTTACAAAACAGATCTGCGATTTATAAATTTCTATATTTATTTTTTCAAAAGATTTGATTCAGCTCTCTGGTTGATTAAATAATATTGAAAATGTGATACTACTGCTAAGAATAGATATTTTGGACCCAGTTCCAAAACAGAATACACTTTAAAATAATAAAGCCACTATCCTGCTTAAGAAATAACTCAGAATGCCATTGAATAGTTTAAAAGTAGCAAAACATTGTCCATATTACTGGTCCTTGTTATAAGTGAATTAGAAAATATGATTTATTTAAGTAACCCAATTTTTTTTTTAAAGACTGCCCTTTCTAGGACACATTTCATAATTTCATCTGTAAGTTCTCAAAATAGCAATCCTAAAATGCCTGAACAAGAAGAATTGCAATCATGCTTCCACCAGGTATATGTAGTAGAAGATACTTAATGAAAATTTCAAAGCATGGTCATGATGTTATAGAAGTTCTAGAATAGGATATTAAAGGATTTCATTTTTACTCATGAATGCATGGAAGACCTCAAAATTTTATCCTTTAAGTTATGGTTATTACTATCAGTATGAAAATGATTGAGAATATTATTTGAACATTTGGGTTGTCTTATTTCACTATGCAGATATTCTTCTATTCTACTTCTCATTTCCAACTACTCCAGCTGAGTATCTCTGTTTTCTTTCTAATAATCGCAGGGACTATGAACAACTTGAACTGTTCTGGCAGTCAGTTTTAGGATGGATGAGGACAAATTGAAGCCTTCATGAAGCCTAATCAGAAATCAAATAAACAATATAGAATATTTCTCTATATAACCGTCTGTCTGTCTGTCTATCTACAGTATCAATCTATCTTATCTATCTATCTATCTATCTATCTATCTATCTATCTATCTATCTATCTATCTATCTATCTCATCATATTTCTCTCTCACTCATGCTCTCTTTCAGCATGTGTTACCATATTAATACATTCTACTAATTGCAGGTAGTTTTTGACCTATAACCACTATAGGAACTTTTGTCGATAAACGATGCCATCATTTAGTGAGTCATGCTCAACTTTCCAACCATTTTCCCACTGTCGTTAAGTGACTTATGTGTTGTTTAGTGAATCTGGCTTTCCCAATCGATTTTGCCCTGGGGAGTTATTAATGGGCATCATGCTATGCAAGATACTGCAACTGTCATAAATAGATGCTGGTTCCCAAATGGCCAAATTGTGATAATGTAACCATCGAGACGCTGCAACAGTTATAAGCGCAAGGAGCAGTTATCAGTCATTTCTTTCAGCAACATCATAGGTTTGAACGGTGGTTAAACGAATGGTCATAAATTGTGGATTACCTTTAATTCAAAGGAAAACTTCTGGCTAAAGGGAAGGCTAATAATACTAGTAATAATATAATTGCTTAATTTCCTGTGAATAATGGAAGAATCTGTCAATTATCTGGCAAGTGGAAAAAAGGACAATCCCTGCAGTTGTATGGTTTAGACCTGGGCCTTAGAAGTGTCTACGAATGTAATAAACAATAACTACAGATTTCAGCTAGCACACATATTTCCACTGTCTGAAGGGGTATTAAATTCCACTGGATTTTTCAATCAATTAAATTGATACAACTGGAATACACATATATACATATTTGCCAGTGACGTGCGGTGAGGTTTATGGCTGGTGAGCCACTGACGTCATCGAATAATCATCATGAAGGGAGGACTGTGACAACTTTGATCTTTGCAAGTGTGCAAGCAAAATACCCCAGGAACACGGTGGCGGGGGCAGCAACTCCTTCTGCTGCACTGCGGAGAAGAGCCATGCTGTGCAGGAGGCTCCTCAGCACTAGCCTCAGATCAGCGCGAGCCGCGGTCCCCTTCATGTTGGCTCAGGAAGGAGGGGAATGGGGCCACATGTGCAGGAGGCTCCTCAACGCCAGACTCAGATCAGCGTGAGCCGTGGTCCCCTTCATGTTGGCTCAGGAAGGAGAGGAATGGGACCGCGTGTGCAGGAGGCTTCTCAGCGCTAGCCTCAGATCAGCGCGAGCCGCGGTCCCCTTCATGTTGGCTCAGGAAGGAGGGGAATGGGACCACATGTGCAGGAGTCTCCTCAGTGACAGCCTCAGATCAGCGCGAGCCACGGTCCCCTTCATGTTGGCTCAGGAAGGAGGGGAATGGGACTGCATGTGCAGGAGGCTCTTCAGCACTAGCCTCAGATCAGCGTGAGCCGCAGTCCCCTTCATGTTGGCTCAGGAAGGAGAGGAATGGGACCGCGTGTGCAGGAGGCTTCTCAGTGCTAGCCTCAGATCAGCACGAGCCGCGGTCCCATTCCCCTCCTTCCTGAGCCAACATGAAGGGGACCGCGGCTCACACTGATCTGAGGCTAGCGCTGAGGAGTCTCCTGCACAGCGTCGCTCTTCTCCGCAGTGCAGCAGAAGGAGTTGCTGTCCCCGCCACCATGATCCTGGGGTATTTTGCTTGCACACGCAAGAAAGAGATGAAAGAGAAAAGGGGAGAAAGAGAGAGAGATAGAGAGAAATGAAAGAGAGCTGGAAGGAGAGAATGGGAGAGAGGGAAGAGAGAGGGAAACAAATCAGTGCTAAAAGCCACCCCCGTCCTCCCTCCCTTCCTCTCTACAACCTTCCCCCACCCTTGAAAGCTTTTCCCCTAATAATACCAGCAGCCATTTCATCTCCACCAAAGTAGATACATACACACATGCGTGTGCAAGCGAGAAATGAATAAAAAGGGAAGAGTTGAGTCACAGGAAGAATGAGCGCCCTCTACTAGGAGGCAGGAGAACTGCATACCTCCCCTACCTTGAGATTTTTTAGGCTTTTAACTCTCGCTTAGGAAGTAGAGGGCGCTTTTTAAGAGGCTTTTTTAAGCCTCACCTCAGCACTCGCCTTTTCCCTTTTACATTTTTTTTCTTTTCATGATGATAGCGGTGAGCTCTGCCTCCCCTGACTGCACATCACTGATATATGCATACACATACATACCCTACACACAGAGACACATTATATGAAATGTTCAAGAGTAAGTCTGGATAGTAGGGCTCTTAATAAACTGCTTTTTTTTAAAAAAAAAACCTTCTTTTTCCCCCCCATCTAATAATTTAGTCCCTTCACTCAGGTGTCTTAAGCGTTAGATGGCATTCAACATGCTTTTCAGGAATAATCTACTTTTGGATGCATATCCCTCTTAATGCAGTTATATGTAACATATATTCCCCACTCAAACTTCAAACTGTACTAGCAGATAAAATTTATTCAATCTAACACAGGCTTCTCATTCAAATTATATTTCCATGATACTTTGCTACAATCTCATCCTCCTCCAGAGTTGTACTAACACATAATTACCAGTTCTTTGATAAATTTACAAATTCATGGCAGACATTTTAAGGTTTCTGAGCTTGAAGCTGCCTATCTTTTGGTTTCATCAGCACCTTATTTAGGAAATCATGGTTGACAAACATGTCAAGGACATATGATTCCGCTTAGTTACAAGTTTTCTTTCATGTTATGTTTGACATTTACACTATTTCAGTCCTGTGTTAGCTCTATTTCCAGACAGAGTGAAAAAATATGCTATATAATTTCAGTGTGGGCTTGTGTCAAAGTCATGCTGTTTTATTGCAAATCTCATGTAAATGTTAATTTCTCCAGGTTATGTTTGCCGTGGAAAATCATTTACACTTCTCTAGTCAAAAGCAGGATTGATAAGCAGAGAATATTCCCCCTCAAAGCAAATAGCCTATGTCAACAGGAATATTTTATTTCTTATTTTTAAAATACTCAAACACAATTGTTTTAGAGGCAAGGAACATATGTAGGTGCAAATGTAATGCCATAGTTTACAATATCTAAGTAACAGATCAATCTAACAATTGCAGGTTTGAAGTAAATGTGCTTGAACAATTTGACTTTTGCAATTTTCAATAGAAACTGACCTGATCAGAGCACAACTTTTGAAATAATGGATATATTCACTTCTGTGAACTTTGCACTGCACTTCTTAGCTAAAAATGCTTTTATATCTCTGTTCTTAGGATAACATTGAGGCAAACTATATTCAAATGCATATTTGTAATATATCTAAAGAAGAGTGTTGGAATAGAAGATCTCCAAGATCCCCTCCAACTCTGCTACTCTACTCTACTCTACTCTACTCTACTCTACTCTACTCTACTCTACTCTAAATAGATATCTTTTTTGCCTAATTAGCATGTGCACAACATTGAAACAAACTGGGATTAAATTAGGGTTCTGAATGTAGCCATAATCCCACAGTTCAGAGTACTAAATTGTACTGTCACAGTTGGAACATGATGTACAGTCCCAGTTTCTTGGTCAACCAGATGATTATTTGGCCATGCAAAGGAAACCACAGTGGTAACAAAGCTATGATTTAAAACACCTTCCAAAGTAGGATACCTGAAATGTGCCTAATTAGTTTCTGAAATGTATCATTTGTATGAAAAACGGTACCCTTCACATCTGCAAATGTGGAGGGGGGTTGTGTCACATAGATCACAATCTTTTCTTCCTCTTCTGCTCAGCCAAGAACATCAAACCAAACCAATCTAACTTGTTCACTTCCTTCGAAGAGAAAGCAAATGATGTAACATCTGGGTTTATGTTTAGGTTTTTAATTTTGAGGTAGTCTAGGACAATCCATGGGGTAATCAAAAGTGTTCATCAGAATCTGGAGTTTTTGTCAAAATGATGAAAGGTGCATTGTGGTGTCAGAGAACAAACTGCCATTTAATTATGCAGTGTTATTATGCACAGCCCCAAAGGGTGATCTCGTATCATGACTTCACAATCTGCATTTCTTCATTTGCTCCCACCCAGTTACTCTTTTCCAGATGCACATGGATGCAAACAATTCTCTTTACTGCCACTCTTAATATACATGGAAAAAATCTGCCAATTTTACAAACATTTTCTGTCCTAGGAAATTCATCCCAGTTCCATGTCTGTTCGAAAGTTAAACTGCAACAAGTTGAAAAATAAGCATTTTGTGTGCCTTTTTCACATATGAATGATTTTGTGCACAGCACAAACTTGCAACAACTTTTACACATATCCTTTCTTAACCTTTTTTTTTGTTTAGAAAAATAGTGGTTTGTGAACCAGAAATAGATTTGCATTGTTAATCTACCATGTATTGTTCTAGGATTGTTTATGAAGGAACAAGCATAATGGAAATAAATACATTCTCAGTCAGTTCAAACCAGCTCTGGAGTTCAGAGATCCTACACAATATCTTCACTATATGGTGAAATCATAAGAATTTGGACCTGCTTTCAAACCAACAATTTCCCATCCTTGTGTTGAAGTTTCCCAGTTTGAATATATTACATTTTCGCTCAAGTTCTATCAATGCAGATAACCTCTACATCAAATCATACTTATTGCCTTCCCCCATCACAGTTTATGTGTGATATCGTTGCAGATGAAATAATGTAGTGATTTCAAATGCTTGCTCATTTTCATTTCATCATCTTTGTGTTGGCCTGAATTGCTTTTCAGCTGAAAATAGTGTAGCAGATTCTAAAATGTTTGTGAGACCTCACAATAAAAAGACATTTTTGCTTCATATGGTTGCTAGCCATTTGCCAACAGTTGTACTGTTTCTATTTCATTTTGCCAAAAAGCCATTGTTAATGCCAGTTATTTTTTTTATAGGACAGTATTGTTTGCTGGATACAAGTTTTATAGGCTTTTTCTTTTGGTACCACCTTGAAAACCTATTCTGGATTTCATTTCATTGCCTTTCCCAGATTATTTCTCTCAAGCTTCAGTTCCCAATCCTAACATTTTAATGTCAACTTTTGGCAGCTCTATTTATTTGTTAGCTGTATTAGAATTACAAGTCAGGCTAAACAGATGTCCTGTTTTTCATTCTTACCTGGATTAACATTTAGCAAGTTTAGCTGAAGGGTATTCAAGCTGCTGTACTTATTTTAGCCATATGACTCTTCATAAACATCTGATTTTGAGAAAATAATATAGACATATTCAGTGTTAAATACAAAGAATCAGGACCATTCACAGGGTGCAGCATAGAAGATGTATTCAAGCCAGTACACAGAATCTGATCAGCTAAAGTTCAACACTATTTGGCCCCAGATAAGGACCGATGGAATTCATGAAGAGTTGGTCTTGGAGTGCTTATGCAATGCAATGACTCCAAACTGATGACGTGCTTAACTCCATCTCTCCAGCTCCTTCTGCTCTTCTACTTCACAGATAATTCTATGCACACATTTGATTTGTCATTTGTTTTTAATCTGTGTGATTCATACCAAATCAATATGTAAACATCTGATAAACTTTTATGATTTTGGCTGAAAAGAAAAAAACTACAAGTTTCCCTTTTTGGCTGATGGAGTATTAACTAATTAGTTAAAACCGTTTTATATGTAGTTGTATTATTTACAAATTATTTCAAGAAATAGTATCTGAACAACATAGGACTGATTTATTTCATAGAATTGTGAAAGTACTCTGTCTTCATGCCCAGTCAGAAGGTTGTCTACCTCATCCAACATTGACAGAAATGTCTTCTGCTGTCTAATAAACATCTCTGCTCTGGCGTTTAGAAATGGGGTGACTTTTTAAACTGGGTTTAATGTCTTTATTCCACTTGAACCCAACCTAACAGTAGAACCTAGCTGCTTCTGCGATTTTTCCCCCCTCCAAAATGCAGATTTCATATCCAGGCTTATGTGTTGATTAGTAAATTGATTGTAGCCAATTATATTGAACAAATCATGGTTTTTTTTTTAAACAAATAAAACAAGAGGGGAGAGTGAGAGAGAAAGGGAGAAGTCAGTGTGTAAATGCAATATTTGTTGTCAATGTAATAAATCTGATTCATTAGGCAGACTGTAGAACTGATGTCGGAGTTATCAAAATAAAATAAAATCCTCCATGTTGATCATATTTCTTAAGGATAGCCTTTCAATTTTTCTCTGTTCTCCACTTTTTTGCCCCTTTCCTTTGCATATATAGAGTTTGTTTTTTCTATCATCTGCATGGGGTTAGTTTGATTATTTATTTGGGTTTTTTTTAGCAGAAATGGACTGTTGACCATTCAGATGACTCCCGGCAGTTAATAACAACAAAATATCATAAAATAAAAACTATCTATAAACTATCTCTAAAGTGCTTTACAAAAAGCAACTTTTGAAAACATTTCACTTCTCGTCCAAGAATCTTCTTCAGTTCAGGTTATTTTAATGAGGAATCTATTAAAAAAAATGATGATGATGATGATGATGATGATGATGATGATGATGATGAAATAACCAATAAAATAACCAGCGTTAGTTCAATCATATTTTTTCCTCTTGGGGACAAACTACTTTAAATCTCTATAAATGTGTTAAGCATTTCAACAGGTTTCAAAATCAGAATCTCGGTGCAATGATTCTGTGATTTTCTGCTTAGCTGAATATAACTGTTCAAGATTGATTTTGTTTCTTATGCTAATACAGTATTTAGAGACAATTGGAAATAATATATACTTTTGACCGCACCATGATTTTTAATAATATTGATTTAATGCAAAAATGTATCAAACATTTTGACCAACAACAGTTTTAACCAGAAAAAGTAGGAAACTTACTGTTATAGTGAGGTCTTTTCATTTGTAAATGGGCTAAGCTGGAAAGAACATTCTCACAGCCCTTTATACTTTGGAGTGAGTGTTAACTTCAGGTCATAAACTACTTACTATATTTATAATAGATAGATTTTTATTCTGCTTGTGTCTATCACAGTGTAGTTAACAGAAAATACATTTTCTATTCTGGGATGATTGTCCAGGTAATGTCTATGCATGTCTATTTAGGATTTCACCTTACACAATGTAACAATGTCTCTTTTATTTTCCATGTAAGTAAGTCAGAATATTTTGGATATACACAGGGAGTATTTAAAACATGTTGATTTTCATTTGAAGCCAAATTCTACTACCTAATTGTATTATGATTTTGTTATATGAACATGCATACTGAACATGTATACTTTCTATTGAGGAAATTTTTTTTTTGAGTTTGACCTAGAGTCATTGTATATCAAATCCCTGTGTGTTCAACCTGTAATACCCTTTTTTCCTAAAGTAATATGCTTGCTTCTCTAAAACCATTGTTTTCAAAGGCAGGCTTCTTTTGAACGATGGTTCTACTGAATACATGGCAGTGGTAGAAAGCAGTGGTGAGTTCCGGGAGGTACACCCCAGTACGGGAGTACCAGGGGTAGCTGGGAGCAGCGGCCATCGTACCAGAACAGTGGCTCATTTGGCCCATCAACCCCCCCCGCGTTCCTTACTGCTTTTTAATGCAAATGAGCCAATTGCGCAAGCATGCACAGTGTGCGCTGCCTGCGCAACTTCCGCTAAGCAGCTGGGTGTTGCAGAGCGGTGGCATGCACATGCAGGTGCAGCACGCTTGCCCGACAAGGATGCCCAGCCCCATTGCAGCGTACCAATTGCGACAGGATCCAGAACCCACCACTGGTAGAAAGTGTATTCAATAAATTTCTGGCTATATAAATGTCCTTTAAAAATAAAACTAGAAAAAAAATTCAAAATTGATGGCAATATTTGTGGTTTTAGTTTTTTTTTATTTAGCAGACTTTAAGATGCTTTTTTTTAAAAAAAGTGAAGAAACAACAACAAAAGAGCTGTAAGAAGCAGGTTAGTTGCAACGTAAGGTTCAACATCTTTCTATATAGACAACATTGTCTCTTCTTAAAACAGAAAATATAAAATCGGTTTTTCTGACTTGCAAAGTTTTTGCAGTCTATCATTTAAATTACTTAAATAAAGGGAGCCTTAGTACTCCCAAAAGCTGAGAATATAACACCCTCCATGCATATTAGCTTGATCTTCTTGACAGACCAGAAAAGTGTTTGTGTGTGCCAATTAAAACAAAAATGGATCCCTAGTGGCTTGTTCTTCACACAACTTCTGAAGACTGTTATCATTGTTTGCTGGGGTAACTCAGGATAGGGCTGCTATCCAAAGTAAACAAAGTTTTCAAAACTTTCTTGACAGATGGGGGTTACAAATGCATTTTAATAAGAAAGTTGCCAAAGCAACATTTTTTTTCTTTTGACAATGAGCATATATTTACTTAACATCTAGTAACTTTGGGGGATACAAGGCAGATACATTCTCACAAAATGTTTTAACTATCAGCCTTTTCCCCCCTCTGCTTTGAAAACTCAAGTTAAGGATGTTTTTCCTCACGCTGATATTTTAGCTGTGTGTGTTTTTTTTAAAGATGTCAGCTAGGTTGGACTTGTCAGAAGGAATTATTGGAGGTTACCAAAGCAAGGTTGTCGTAAGAGACATTCTCCTTAAAAATGTAATTGGTATGGTTGTCATAAACACCTTTAATTTAGCATAATTCATCGGATAAACTAGATCAGATGATGAAATTGGGTAGAGACATTGGAGTTGACATTTACCTGATTCACTTTAATTATGCATCCAGAAAACGAGAACTAACTTCATTATTGTGTGTATATGTTATATCTTTCTCCCCACCCTCTGTATATTTATTTAATGTAAACATGAATAAGACATGGATTTATTGAGGTTGAATAGAATGCATACTGCTCCCAACAATACATAAACTTCTGACATGCTTTCAAAAAATGCCAAATTCCTGTGTGTCTTTTAATTTAATTGAAATGTAATTCAAACCAAATTAATTAAGGAATAAGAAGTATTGAAACCAACTTGATTGACTATGCATATTGCAACTATTTTAATCAGAACCCATTTCTATTCTCTAAATTTTGTTGGAATTATTTTTGCATGAATTCATTTTTCAACTATAATTTGGGGAAAAGCAGACTTTTTTTTCTAATCCATTTTAAGAAGAAAATGTGAGAGCTATATTGTGAAAAGCAAGTTGTGGTCGCCTTGACTAGTTAAGGTATGCATTATTATTACACAAATTCTCAGGGTACTGATAAATAAATAAAAGGCTAGGGTTATATATATATATGGCATACCAGGGGTTGTAACACACACACACACACACACACACACACACACACACACACACACGTGTGTGTGTGTGTGTAGGTATGTAGGTAGGTAGGTACGTACACACACACACACACACACACACACACACACACACACACACACACACACACACACACATATATATATATATATATATATATATATATATATATATATATATTTGTTTTCGTAGATATATAGATATATATATATATAGATATATATATATATATACACATACATACTTCATAAGTTCTCAGTTTGACAAGTAAGAAATTCACCCAGTAAATATTAGAAAGAATGATTCTCTGCAGCAAGTGGAGAGAAAATATAACAGCATTTTTTCCAATGAGATTCTTGTCATAGATTCTGGGACAGAATAATAGTTATACTGTCTCATATTTGCCCACCAAATAATTTCTAAAAGGAAAGGTGCTCCTAATATGTCATACTGGATACACCTATTGTTTTTCATATCTACTTGTGAATTTTTCAACAGACATGTTTAGTATGGAAAAAAACAATACAATGATACTGTAAGTAGATACGTTTCTATGGTCAAAAATGAAATAAAATTTATCCTGTGATGAGCTTTTTTTTTTTTTAATAAAACTTTCTTTTCCTGAGATGAAACAGAGAAGAAAGGAAGGAAGAAGAGAATAGTACCTGGGCATCTAACATTGCAACCATAGAAACCATAATTTCTTTCTTCTCCCCTGACTCTATGCTTCACTTAATTTTATTGGGATTAGTTTAATTTATTTCATTTAAAAAAAAAAATCAAGGAAAGCCAGAGTGCTATTGATCAAAACGCTTGTCTCAGACATAAGAATCTTATGGATATTTTTTAAAATATTAAATAAGATGAGAACTGCAGACCAATGGTCTGTTTGGAAGTGTGTCCAGCTGCCTAGAAATATGACAGAGGTATGCTCTGAGAGGAGAAAGGTAAAACATATTTTTAATCTCCATTGAAGAAGCAAAAGAAATGGAACAATGAAGAAAGTCCACTGAAAAATATCACTGATTAGTTTCAAAATGTTACATGTAAGAGTGCATGCTTTTCTCTCGTGCCTCTATCCTTTCTATCTTTTTTGGCACATTTAAAATAAAAAGAGACAGAATATAATAGAGATACCACTGAGAGAACCACTAATCCAAACTGAGGCAGTGTCATGAATCAAGTTTGCCAATATGTATCAACTATTTCATATCAGTTTGTGAATAGATGACACAACTTCATGTAACTGATTCACAAAAAGAAATATATCCGTGCTCTTCTTGCCAAGATTTCAAGAGCTTTTCAGAAAAAAAAAAGGGGGAGGGGGAGAAGAAATATAGGATATGGTAAATTTCATTTATTTGGACCTCAAATTGGCATAGAGAATCAGTAACGGAGGGCAAAGGAATCTTCACTCAAAATCTCCTGTTTGAATGGATGCCGAAAGAAGACTGTATTGTCCTTTATCCCTTGTATAAAGTCTTCTGTTGAAATCTCTTCATTCATTATGCCTTTATATTAGAATGTATGCTTGGAAATGATGGAATGCAAGAATGTGGAGGCATTTTTAAAGTTATTAAATAAAAAAGAGTGCAAACAAAATATTTAAAAAATCTGCTTTTCCTGGACACATTTACAAATTTCCATTCATACATCTCTTGTCCCTAAGTTTTCTTATTGGTGCTTGATAAGAAAGATGTTCAAACTTGCTTAAATATGAAGAGGGTTTTTTTAAACATTATTTTGGGGTGTGACTGTAGATTCTTCGGGCAAAATCTGACATAATTTCTCTCTGAACTCTTTCCAAAGCTCTTAAAATGATATTGTTAGTAACGTAAATATGATTTAAACTATTATTTCAGCTATTTTTTTCCATCAGTGCATCTAAATAGGAAATATATAGAAGGATCTATAAAAACTGCACTTTAACTGAATCAAAGTCAAATTTTTGGTAGCGCTTATCTCCAAATGTCAGAGATGGAGAAAAAGAAAGTCAGTTGCTGAGAGTAATTAAGAAGTGGATGCATTTAAACTGTAGAGAGCAGTAGCAGTCTTCTTGAAACCGTCTAGTAACTCTGAAGATTATGAGAAAAGGACTTGTTTGAGATACAGACAGCATTTTAAATGAATTAACTTTTCCCTGTTCTGTGATCTACTTTTGCTGATATAGTCATACATCACCAATTATATACAATGATTACAAACAACACATTAAAACAAACACTTTCAAAATGAATGTTGCTTTGCTTGTTAGCACTGAAGTAGCTTTTTTTTTTTGCATATCATAAGGATACATATTTTTATGCAATACTGAAATACTTGTATTTTAATAAAGCTTGAATTTAATCAGTGGAAGAGTGAACTAAGTTACATCTCTCTTAAGGCTTCAAAATAAACTCACTAATAGTGTTTTGTTTTTACTTTCAAAACTCCAAAATTTATATTAATAATGTACATGAAGTTGCACTGGAAGATACAAACTAGACTGGACTGACAATTGCATTTAGTCTAATTCATGTATCCCTCCCTCTCTCCCTCCCTCCCCCCCTTGTCTCTCCATGATTATACTGACAGTGCTGCATTAAATATTTGAAAGTCGCCCAAAATGGAAATGTGTAAACTTGAAGTGTGAGAGATATGACCCATCAGCTAGTTACCTTTGCATTATTGGTGAGCCCAGAAAAATCATGTAAATGGTTCCATCCCCTTAAAAATATATTTTATCCTATAGAATCACAGTCCCAAGCAAGAATTAAATGCTTATTATATGTGCATTTCTCAAGTTCATTAAATATAGTGGCATTTTAAAATGATGTGACTAACACCCACTTTCCTCTAGTTTAAAATACATAGTGTATGTGAACACCTGTCTTAATCAACAGCTGCTTTTAAGATTTATGTAGTTATTTTGGAAGTTGGCATAACTGAGTAGAATAGGGCAAAATTTTCTGCCTAGGAATATTAGGTATGTGTACTGTATATCTATGTTAATTGTCGAAAATTGCCCGGACAGCCACAAGTCCACAGGAACATCTTAAGAGCCTAAGTTATGGATGGAAGATATTAGGAAGGAATCAAAAGTTATGTCATCAAATAGTTCATTTTTATTTGATGTGGAAGCATGTTAAGATTTATACATGAGTTTTTAATGTGATATTAATACATCTTTTACTTATAATATCACTTGAGGGGGGAAGCGCACCAACTGAAAGATCAAATAAGGGAACATATGTATTTATATTTTGTTAGCTTTTCCTATGTATTTGAATAAACAAGTTGTCATTCAAATAACACTGATGATATTCAACTCAACTAGGTAGAAAATAGGATTGATTGTTAATATTTATTTTAATTATACATTGTTAACAGAACTCAATGTATGTTTGACAAATCTATATTCCTAATATATATTTTATATTTGTGTGTTGTTATACATGAAATAAATAGAATATATTTCTTATTAGAAATAGAGATGCCCCTGCCAAATTGTCAAGCAGAAATAAATATGAGCAAAATATTTGCGTGGGGATTTTACATCTTGTATAGTCATCCACATGCTGAGGTAACCATGTTCTGACATCAGTCCCAAGTTTTCGTATTCTTTAAGGAACAATGAGATTCTTTATTGTATTTGCTACAAAAGATTAGCCTTGCTTATTCTCTGTATATATACAAACAAAACCCGCTATCTCATAATAATGTGTGAATAAACTTGGCCAGATTAATTCTGTCAGTTTTATCCAAGTCTTATTTTTTGTTTCTTTAAAGTCTAACTGTTCCCCACAATGAGTTTGTCTCCAAAATTTGCTATGTACAATATTCACTGGCACTGCATTCTGGTCATTTTGATGTTCTGCTAGTATTTGAATGTTCTTCTGTGATGACTAGTATTCAAATATTTGCTTTTGTTACTATTTAAGTCTGTCCACTATTTTCTGCTCTTTCTTATGTGAGAGTTGGATTTGAGATCATTTCTAGTTAAAAGATTAATCCAATTTTGCACAAATATTTTGTGCAACAGAACTTTTCTGTCTACTGTGTCATTCTGGCCTGCAAACTCTGTTGTAGAGATCGCTTGAGAAGTCATAAAAGAAGGCCAGTCAAAATCCTCCACATTCTACTAATTAAAATACTTTTGGCAATGTAAAAAGTTTGTGGGATGCAACCAGTATTTTAAACATTTGTCTCCTAAGTGATGAGTAGGAATATGCTTGGTATAAGTCATATTCCTACTTATATTTTAGTACTAAATATTGTGAGTGCTTTTAATAGTACTTCATTATGTACTTCATAAATGTACTTCATTATTCGTCATAGGAAACTTCACTACGATGAAGGAATCAGGAAAACAAATATAAACATTCAGTATAAGAAATTCAGACCATCATCCACGTTCATTTTAAACTTTGTTTTAAATTTCTAGGACAAGCATAAAATAGAATATTCCATTTTTCCTAGAAATGTTTTAGATGAAAATCAGTGCCACACCAATCTCAAAGGCAGCTTGTTCTAAAATGTTATTTGAGCAAATAGTATCAAGCAGACCAGCTGCCCAGATCAGTATGGACTGACATGATCTGCCAATCATGCAAGCTGTCCTGGAGCAAACACTTTAAAAAAATTGAATTTGCCTTATATTGATTTTTTTTAATTTATGCATACATTTGCTGAATTTTAAGTAAAGAAATATCACAGTAGCTTTTGTTGTGAAATACTTAATAGTTTGAAATAACAGAAACAGCTTTTTTGCTGATTTTAATTTTTATTTACAGAAGAGTTTCTGAGATGAATTGCACTGAAATAAAACGATATAGGAAACGGTTTACTGATATGTCATTTTCTCATTGTAAGGTCACAACAGTTTCAGGAAATGAGGTCCTTCTTCAATCAGATATTGACTTCATCATATTGGACTGGTTCCGTGCTATCAAAAACACAATTGACAGATTGGTATGCATTTATTTTAGATTTTGCTTTTATTAATCGTGCAGTAATGTAAGGGGTTCATATGATTTTGCAGCAAGTCAAGTTAAAAATGCATCTCCCTCGTTTCCTTTGAATCAAGAAAAATATCTACATGCATCTGCTATTTAAAAAATGCTTCTGAACTAAGTTATAATTTGAATAGTTTTTGAAAAAGATGGGTGTATCTTTTTTGAAATTATGATGATTAAATATGTTGTAAGGTAAACAATTATTAACAAATGCCATTTAAATTTCTCTTATTATGTCATTTATACTACATAGTGTTCGAGAGGACTATTAGTATGGTTGAATTTTTTGTCTATTATTTTCCTGTTAATTTCATTGAATAGTAAACATCTGACTTCTGTCCCTTCCTTCCTTCCTTCCTTCTCTCATTCTCTGACAGGTCTGTTTTTTTGACAATTGCTTCCCCCACCCAATTTCAGATTAGATTTTTTTTTCTTGGGTGGTTTTCACCATCCCTATTATAAATTTCATATTTCACCCCTCCTAATTATGCTAAAACTTTTGGGGAGGATGTGTATCATTTTGGCTTGTGAGAAGAAACACCCTTCTTGTATGTTTAATTAGATCTTGTCCAGACTGGCTTGGTGGTTATACATTTCAGTGTATAATGTAGGCTTAAAAAAACTTCCAATAAACAATTGAATAGGATATAAATGATAAAGCTCTATAATATGAAAGTGCTATAGCATGCTGTAAAATGATAATTTTTCAAGACGTCAAATGATGTCTACCGGAAGATGGCAGAACAATCTGACATTTAACAAGTTCAGTTGCTTGAATATTCCACTGACACAACATACTAAATTTGCAATTCTATATATTTTTACCTGGGAATGAGGCTTTGTGAACTAAGTGTCTGATAGTCTATCAGCTTAAGCTGCCAATACATCCACTAAAATGATCTCCAAAAAGGGGATGTAATATATTTGCTTTTCTTTAATGAATATATGAAACATAATAGTACGTCTCTGTTCTCTAATACTGATTAGAACAACATAAATGTGTAAAAGAGACTATTATGGCTTCATAGATACATGGATCTAAAATTAAAAATAAATGTTTTCATCTTTATATTCTTATTTTAAATTCCTTTGCAGGTTTGTTGTGATGAAATAACATAGTCTATCTAAGGACTGTAAATATGAATCTTCTTACTTTCAATTAATTCTACAGTACATAATAGCATATAGACATCCAATGCTAACCAAGATTATGCCAAAATAATGAAATGTGATTTGTGACATCATAACATATGGGCTTCCTTTTCATCTTTACACTGCAGTGTCTAAAAGGAAGAATTTCAATCACAATATACATTTCATTTCTTGTTCTTTACCCCCACTTCCTAACAGAGACAGAACCAATTGCAATGTAATAATCTTAAAACACATTTAATCAATTCATTAAATTCTTTTATAGCCTTCTCCTAAGCCTAGTGTTAGAAGTACACTATGTTTTATACATTTATATGCACATAAATATAAATGAAGTTGTAACTGTAAGACCCAGAATAAATTCAGGTATCAGTTAACATAAATAAAATATGAAAATAATTTCTTACCTAGTTAAAAGCATAACTAAAAATTCAGTTGAAGTTAAGGTCCTTTTCATTGAGTTCAAAGGATGGAATCAGAGAAAGGTAATTAAGCATACAGTCAATATGTTTATGGAAATTGATTTTTCAAATATGTAACATTACTGAATTGTGCTCCATTTATGCCATGCACTTAAACCTAAAAAAAAATTTTATTTGATCTATGTTTTCAAACAAAAGTATGCAATATACCAGTAGCTGATATATTTCCATGTCTGATTTCTATCTGTAGAAATAAAAAGTGATTTTAAGTTACATGTTTGTAATAGTGCTATGTGAAATACTTTGTACAGTGGTGTTTTTAGATGAAATTTTCTTTTACCATGTACAAAAAGTTGCTTTGTGTTGCTTTGTTTCCTTTTGTTTTGCTTTCCAAATTTCTGTTGCTTTCATTAATTTACACAACATGTTTCTCAGGATATTTTATATCATTTGTATCTTTCTAGCCTAAAGAGAAGAGTTACACATCAAAGAACAATGAGCTCAAACTCCAGAGATCTTCTAGTTCTGAATTGCTTGGTCTTCATGCTGACAGTAAGGGACCAAAAACAGAAAATAGAAAATCTTTAAGTAAGTAAAATTATTTTGGGTAATGAAAAGTTATAGATAACATTCTGTTAGTAAGAGACAGTGTTCTATCTTGACTTTTAGACCCTCCAATGCCCCCCCCCCCCCAATTCTTTAGTTGTGACGGCTCCCGGAGAAAGGAAATGGGACCAAAAATTTATGGAGGGTGGAGTGATTAAAAATATCATGGCTTGCATTCAATGTTTGTTGGGTGCCAATTATGTTGGGTGCAGCATTAATGCATCATTAGGGAGCATGCATCAATTTGTGAATTCCTGATGCATCAGCACTGAATCCAAAATAAACATGGCACCAATCTTGTTTAGTCTAACAGTGATAACATTGTTATACATACAAAATTAGCAATATTTTGGAGGACTATATTTCATCTCCCAGGTTCAGATGCAACATGTCATTAAATAGCAGGGGAACACTCTTGCCTTCCTATCTTTTTCCTGGGTTTCCTGGAGAGATTTAGTTATCAGTTGTGGAAAACAGGATGCTGGATGCATGGCCTGATCCAGCAAAGCCTTTGTTATCATCTTAAAGATATAGAGCTTTACATATAAGTGAAGTTATGGCAGAAATAGTTTGAAAGTATTTGAAAACATTGCTGATTGTTTACAAGATAATTATCTCTGTATCAATATGTAAAAAAAAAAAAATCCAGCTGCTTTATTTCACAAACATTGAAGGCCATCTTAAACATAGATTCTGGGGAGTACACAAGAAGGAGTAAGAAGCAAAGAATAAAAACATGTACCGTAAAATCAACAAAAAGCCATAAAATAAATGTAAGCTCAACATAAATTTAAACACCTACTGAGCAGTTGTGTTGCACCATCCTACCAACCATCTAAACTCAATAAAGCTGGTGAGAAAGATACTCTAGCACTAAAGATGTTACCTAGTTTGGGTAATGAAATGTCTGCAAGAAAACAGTCAAGCTCAGAGAGCACTAAGGACCCCTCATTTCAATCCCAAGCCACAAATATTCTCCTTTATTGAAGATACTTTTGATTTCCTTCTGAAAGAGTATCAAGTAGGGGAGGAAGGAACATTTCACTGGTGTTGAGACAACCTCAAAAAAAAAAAAAAACCCAATTCTTTGACTAGAGTCTCTTGAATATTCAATGCAAGAGAATCACAACCATATTCTCTTGGGTAAAATACATAAGATCAGCAGACTCCAGTTAGTGAAGATAATGAGGATCTGTTCCATAAAGGGTTTTATAGGAAATGCCAGCATTTTGAATTCCATGTTGTACCAAATATATAGGTCCCCTATGAACTTTATTGGTAAGCAGATCATAAGAATGTTACCTGAATTAAGAAAATGGGAAATGGCCAATGCATCGATCCACCTCCAGGGCTACATATCCCAGAATACCACCAGATATTCTGCATATACATTCTCTCCTAGAGAACTTACTGAGATGCAAAAAGCCAGCATTCCTCACACTTTTAAAGAGAGGTCAAGTATATGAGCTCCTATGTGGAGTCCTGTCAAGCAGACAGAGGGAAGGAAATGGGAGAAGAGAAACTGCAAGGAGTGACTGGATCCTTGTAGCTCAGGATCATCTTGACTCTGGCAGCAACTCTGGTACATTTTGTTCAGCATGTTGTTCCTAGCAAGGTGCCATTATAAGAGGGCAGATGAACATAAAGATGAAGAAGGTAACATCTGCTTTCCTTAGCCACTTAGTGTCAGCTTTCAGATGCAATGCATTTCTGCAAGATGGCTAACTCAGCCGGCTCTACCTATACTGCAATTAGTTGAGAAGCTAAACGAGACAAATTCGACAGCTGATGGAGGCTATATCAAATGCCCCAGCATTTTAAGGGTAAATAATATTGAATGTATTTATTGTTCTAGCAATCAACATTTTATCTAATGTGTTCACACTAGGATGTAAATCTGACTCCTTTTCAGTCTTGCTAAAGATACATTTGTCTCTCCTTTGTTCAACCCTACTTAAAAGTGGCTCATGGAGAACAGCTCCAATCCATGGGCCCCTACCTCTTTGCCATTTTTTCTGGCAGGAAGCCATTAAACTGTCTCACCATTTGTTGTTGTCTTTTATGCTTCTTGGCATCATAATTCTAACATCTCTTCAGTAATGATTTAGAAGACAGATCAAGTTCCCACCAATGAGATAAAGTTAGCAGACAACCCAGCACTTGAACCACAAAAAAAGTTGTGAGGAGCCCCTGCCGTGCTGAAACTTTCTTTTTCAAAAGGAAGAACAATCCACTGTGAACTTGCACTGATTTCAGCTTTGTGTGTATGTTTATACAGCATAGCTTGAGTTGCCTTAAAAATATGTATTTCGAATTTTCTTTTGGCCCCTCGAGAGGGAGTAATTATGTGGAATTAGGAAAATGTTAGCATTTGCTTACTTATTAGTAGTCAAAGCACAAATTGTGTTGTCAGTTTTTTGCCTTTGGCTTTCCATGCCCTTAATGTTCACACCAGTATCATTGCCAGAATTATCAGCAGCCAGAGCCAAAATTGCTTTAAAAAAGGCCTGAGAAGTGGTAATGACACATTGTTAGCAGTTAACAGGTGGTCGTTCCATTGTCCAGTTTGACTGCAAAGCTCAAGACAATCCATCCAGGATTTGTGAGAGGGCATTTTAAAAGAGTTTTTAAAAAGTGGAATAGTTGTGTTGCTTGGCTAGTCTTTGGAAACTAAGGACTGAAGAACAAAATCATACTTAAAGTAAAATGAATCAGAAATCAGCTTCCGGTTTAAGATTAGAAATGGCATTTCTATGTTTCATATTCTTTCTTCTCTTTCTCCTTACATTAAAGGCTGGGGTTTGGCCATATCAGGCTCCTATGGTATTCAACTTTCCCTTTTCTGTAACTGAAAAGTGTTTAGACTCAAAAGAACACTTGGATGTTATTACCTGGTGTATGTATATGTGTATGGGATGTGGTGGCTCAGTGGCTAAGATACTGAGCTTGTCGATCAGAAAGGTCGGCAGTTCGGCAGTTTGAATCCCTCGTGCCGCGCAATGGAGTGAGCTCCCATTTCTTGTCCCAGCTTCTACCAACCTAGCAGTTTGAATCCATGTAAAAATGCAAGTAGAAAAATAGGGACTACCTTTGTTGGGAAGGTAACAGCATTCTGTGCACCTTTGGTGTTTAGTCATGCTGGCCATATGACCATGGAGACGTCTTCGAACAGCGCTGGTTCTTCAGCTTTGAAGCGGAGGTCAGCACTGCCCCCTAGAGTTGGGAACAACTAGCAAATATGTGCAAGGGGAACCTTTACCTTTTATGTGTTTGCAACTCATCCTCCTAGTTAACATCCTCCTAAGTTACATCTCATCCTCCTCCTAAGCTGCATCTCATCCTCCTTCTGAAGTTAACAGGGTGAATTATGGATGCATGTAAATTTTGCTGGATTACTGTAACTGTTTAAAGAATCCTTATTGGGGCTGTATCATATATTCCATGCAAGAGTATGTTCTTAGAGAGCCAGTTTGGTGTAGTGGTTAAGTCATTAAGCTGGAAACTGGGAGTCTGTGAGCTATAATCTCACCATAGGTGAAAAGTCAGCTGGGTGACCTTTGGGCCAGTCACTCTCTCTCAATCTTAGGAAGCAGGCAAGGGCAAACCATTTCTCTAAACTTTGTTCAAGAAAACTCCAGTGACTTCTCCAGGTAGTTGAAGGAGTCAACACTAAAAGGCACACACAAAATATGTCTCCCACTGTGCATATGTTTAATAATTGAAAAATGGTTGGATGCTAGCATGGAGAAATAATTGCAAATAAAAGAACTGGATACTTGACTATATCACTCTTTTCTGTTTTCTAAGGCTTTAACTTGGTCCAGTATTTTGCTAAGTCTTTTCATCCATAGGTAGGGGAAGGAGAGGCCCAAGCAGGGATCAAATTAATAAGATGGTTGAAGCATTTTCCTATCCACAACTATTATTCCACTCACAAAGACTGCTCTAAAAAGGCTACAAACTGACAGAAAAAATAAATAAGATTCATGTATTAATGTGCATCTTATCCTAAATGACTGAACATGTTTTTTAAAAGGAAACCTAAATATGTTTCTTAAATATATGGGTAGGCCCACAGTTTATTATTAATTGAAACCTATCCAACTATAAATGGATTTCCAACTCCTAAAACTGATAAACATATTTTACATCATTTAAACATGCATATTTGTATACGTTTGTATATTTGCACAAGGCTATTTCTTGACTTGAGAACAATTAAACATTTATCATACAATGACTGCAAGTGAAGGTCAGTTCAACAAAAGCTTATGATTTTCTTCACACTTCCATCATTCCGATTTTCTTCTCAGTTTTTTATGCTACATTATTTCTTTACAGGTAAATGCAATTTACTACTATTTAGAGATATTCAGTGGCCATTCAGTGGCTATTATACCTTCAACAAGATATATTGTAGTTCCTATTCAGAAGCATAGTAAATTAATTATTTATCAGACATTATTCCTTTGTACAGAACCTAATTAGACAGAAATCCTGGAGCACAGTCAGAGTTAAACAGGAAAGAATTTGGATTCCAGAGCTGACCATTAATTTACCATCTTAATGCTATAATTTTACTTAGAAGTAAATAGTCTTTGGATGGGACTCTGAAAAAATGCATTTCTTAAGCTCTCCCTTTTCTGCAACTGCCACAGCTCAAGTGAGACACCATTAGGTTTGTAGGTGCTTCTTGCTTAGGGAAAACTACCTTGCACATTTTAATATTTTCATAGGAATTACAGTGTCCTTGGATCTTAAGGCATTTGGTTATATCCAGCTTTAGCTCATTCTGGGTGGAAGTAGTGTAAGAAAGCTTTCATTCGAAATAAATTTGACCTCACAATAAGCTGTTCTGCTTCTCTGATTTGTTCCAATATCCTTTGCTTGGGTTCTGATTTTGGATTGCTTCTCAATCCTGCCTAGATTAACCCAAATTTGGAACAAGCTGGATGGATTGTAGATGCCCTATGACAGTGTTGGTGAACCTTTTCGGCACCGAATGCCGAAACGGGAGCACGCGTGTGCACATGGGAGAGCACCAGAAACCAGAAGAGCAGTTCCCCAGTGCGCATGCTGGGAAGCTGAGCTTCCGGTTTCCAGTAGGCTCATTGGTCATCTGGTCTTCCAGTTTCTGGTGGGCATGCACACGCGAAGACAAGCTGGCTGCATGTGCGTGCTGGAACCCAGAAGAGCAATGGGCAATGGATGACGTGCCCAGAAAGTTGGCTCTGCATGCCACTTCTGGCACACGTGCCATAGGTTTGCCATCATGGCCCTATGATGACTTATTCAGAGCTTTTTTTAAAATATATCTATCCTCCTTCATCTTCCTCCTTCATCTTCTCTTTCCTAAGCTTCAGTGACAATGATTGGAGTTTCTACAGTCCTTTCTTTGTGAATCCATATATCAGGTTCCAGATGCATGCCCTGCATGTATTTTACAAAAACCAGTAATATCAGGAACTATAGTAGCTATATTTCTTAAAAGATCTGAGTGCTGCTGAGAATGTTTGCAGTCCCTAGGACTTGAAACATGAGGTTTCTACAATAATAGAAATGCAACTGGAATCCACCCAATTTATAGTTGGATTTATTTCAAACATCCCCTGGATGGATTCCAAATTCTTTTGATTTTATTGGGATCAGTTTTGAACTGCAGTAGGGGATTCTCCCATCATTTCTTTCCAAAATAACCCTCCCATTTGCTTTACTAAGAAGCTAATTTTACATTTTTGGTTGGAACTTTAAAGCGATACAGATCTGCTTTACACTGAACCAGACGCCTAACACAATTATGTTGACTGGCTGGCTGCAAGTCACCATAGTTTCAATGAAGGTGTTATTCCAGACCTACCTGGATTGTTGCAGAAGAAACATGGTCATTTTGCCTGGAAAACAAGGGTTTTGGTAACACTTTTCTGAACTGGGTGGATATATAATGGCCAGGCATGTATTGCTTGGATCCTTCTTTCTTCCTCCCTTGTTATGATAAAGGAACTACTTTAAATGTTCTGGATCAAGACCAAGCTATGAATAACCACCTCTCTTCCCTTCAGTACATTCATGTTTATCCTCATCCGCCCACTCAAAGAAAGCAAAGGGCTTTCCTAGAAAGAAGAGTGTCCTTTAGCTAGTGATTTATTTATTAGTAATCTGGGATACAAGATGCAGTCTCAGGCTTGATAATAAAACACAGTCCAAAAGCAGTATACTTCTAGCCTGTTCCTACCATTTGAATCTGGGTTTGTATTTCTTATTTAAATTCTTTCAAGTGCTTCATGAACATTTCTAAAGTCTTATTTTTATCTCAAAAGGAATGGAAATATGTTTGAAGAAACAAACCTATTTCCTAAGGTGGTGGCACAATTAATACAATACAATAGCAATAGCAGAGTTGGAAGGGACCTTGGAGGTCTTCTAGTCCAACCCCCTGCCTAGGCAGGAAACCCTACACCGTTTCAGGCAGATGGCTATCCAACATCTTCTTAAAGACTTCCAGTGTTGGGGCATTCACAACTTCTGGAGGCAAGCTGTTCCACTGATTAATTGTTCTAACTGTCAGGAAATTTCTCCTCAGTTCTAAGTTGCTTCTTTCCTTGATTAGTTTCCACCCATTGCTTCTTGTTCTACCCTCAGGTGCCTTGGAAAATTGTCTGCATCACATTTTGCATTTATACCAGAAGAGTGTAGCGTACAAGGTGGGATCTCTTTCTTATTCTCTTGCTCCATTCCCAACGCATCCTGCCAATGCGCTGTAGGAAGTCTCCCAATTTCCCAGAGCAGATGTGAAGGAGAGAGAGTGTAGGGGTAGCAACAGTGAGGAGTTTATATTATTTTCATCAAGTGTTTCCATCCTGCTAATGAATGTTTAGAATGTAATACCTGTAGTCTACAACTTACATCCGGTCACATGGTAACCATTGAAAGCTACAACAGATTCTCCAAAAGTTCGTTGTGACCTAGTTTTGAAGTTCAGACATCATTCCCCCTTGCAGTCACATAATGACATTTTGGGTCCAATCATCCCACATTCATGGTCGTTTGCAGCACCCTGAGGTCATACACCTATGGTTTACAATAGTTCTGCTGGAAAGTGGCATTTACTTTCGGTATCCAGCAAAAACAAAAAAACAAAAACCTGGGCCATAGCTAACAATGAGTTTGCCTAATGACCACAGGGCTCACTTAATGACTGTGGTGTTTGCTTAATGACTGCAGTGTCTGGTTCATAACCACCTCCTTTGCTTAATGACCACCTTGAAAAAGTTTATAAAATCGGGTCATGTGGGTGACCCACTTTAAAACCTTCATGACATGACTGTAATTGCCAGACTCAATTACGATCATAACTCGAGGACTACCTTTATAGCTCTCTATTAATATTATTTTTTGTCTTTGTGTTTGGGGGCTTTTTGTATACTAAGGACAAATTCAGGTATTGCTGTTATGCTATGAATGTGGCTTCTTCAAGGATAAAGGAGAAGTCCTTGAGGATTTTATTCCTCTAGTCATAGCTGACTCTAGGGGTAATGCTTATCTCTATTTCAAGGCCATTGAGCCAGTGCTGTCTGAAGACATTTCCATGGTCATATGGCCAGTGTGACATCACAGAGCACTATTACCTTTCCACCAAAGTGGTACCTATTTATCTACTTGCATGCTTTTGAAGTGCTAGGTTGGCAGGAGCTGGGGCGAGGACAGGAGCTCACTCCATCATGTGGGGCTCAGGTCACGAATCTGGGTGCTGGCTTTCCAGTCAATACACCCAATGTTTAAACTACTGAGCCACCAAACCAGTAGTGCAATTCAGCCAGTTCTATCCTGTTTGGGCTAACTGGCAGTGGTGGCAGCAGGAAGCCCTGCCCATCCGTCCGGACGTCATCACGTCCCGTTTTTGAAGCTCTGCGCATGTGCTCACATTTGTGAACTGGTAGTGAAGGTAAGTTGATTTCACCCTTGCACCACACCACCCCTCTTTTTCAAGGATGGAGCTAGTATATTGAGCAAAAGAAATATCAGATCATTTGTTCCCATATTTATCTTGCCTTACAAATGAAAAGGGTTCTAGGACAGCTAGCTGGTACAGTATAACCATCAAAAGAAAGGAAGTCCTTGCTTGTAGGATTATAAGACATAAGATAAAGAAATATAGGGAAATTAGAAAAAAAATCTCTGTAATGAAAGCTGAAACAGAAAGTGATTAAAGGAAAAAAAATGCTTGCACACGCTCAGTGTTTCTATCACTTGGTCTCTCTCAGAACTATCTTGAAACCAATCCATGGTCATCTCCTTGTCCTAATCAGCCATCTTCCATGTATCTTTAGTTCATATTGTCTGCATTATATCCCACCCTTGCCCAGCCCCTCAGTTACTCTCCATGAAGAAAAGTAGCAATGGCACAAGAAACTCAGATGGATCAAACAGAAGTTAGTGTCTCAATAGTGTAGCAATTTTATGAATGTTCCCTGTAGCTATGGGGAGCGCGGGGAATTCTATATGCTCTTTATCGTGAGCAGCCGAATCAATTGATGATGCCTATGTTGAAGTTATATCGTTTAGTCCCACATCATCTTGACTGTGATGCCATGGTTATTTCTTTGGGTGCCATTATTATGGAGTTATCACCGATCTTCACCAATGTCCATGTTATACTTCTTAATAAGTGTTACTTGAGCTGGTAGGATGGTACTCTATCACAAGGGGCGTTTCTATTGATAGAATCAAGAAAATATTGGCAGAGCAGCTCTTTGGTACAAATACAAATACCATTTTTAGGGACATTGTATTATGATGCTATATGTATTTCCTTAACCTGAAAAATAATAGAAATGTAAAGTTTCATGCTATTTTTACTAGTTCATCTTCCGTGATTCTGATTGATTATTTCTCTGCCATCCATTCTTTTATACAATCATAAGTAATAATTACATGGTAATATCAATTTTTCCATCACTCTGTAGTATTTTTAAAAGGGCATGTTTTGAGCCAAAATGTAATTATATAGTATTCATATAAACGTTTTGTGGAAAAAGCTATATTTACTAAAATATTCAAATTTTGGTCCTACAGAAGGTGGATGTTGATCTCTCTTTTATTTAGCACTATTGTTAAACAATGACCTACTTTTGTTAAAAGCAGAGCCATTAGACAACTATTATCATTGGTACAATTATATAAGAGCAATATTTTTCATAGTACTTAACATGTGGTCTTTAATACTTGGTTAATATGGGTGGGTTACTACATTACAATATGGTTATGTAATAGTAATATGACTTCTGATTGTTATGTCAAGTACATTAATACATAGGCTATATTATTTATTCATGCTGCATCCAGAATATACAGAATATATAGGTTCACATATACTCCCAATCTTCTTTCCCCCCACCATTACATCAGGCAACCAGGGAGCAAAAGGCCGTAACTTAGAAAAAGATGGAATTATGGAAGGTTTCATAAGGGCTCTTTCTGGGAGCTGTTGTGGCCCTCCAGTGGCCAGTGGAGCTGGCAGCAGATTTGGACAGTAAGGAGATTGGGGAGGAACATAGGCCAGTCCTGTAGTCTGGAGAAGGTTCTGATGAGGGCTCTGTGTCAGAGGCAGAGAGGGGGCCAGAGCCGTATGCCAGTTATCACCTGCCTACAGAGTCAGATATCAGTGAGACAGATGAACAGCTGGAGCCTGTTCCCTGTGTGCACATGCACAGAGTTTCCAGACAAAGGGAACAGCTAAAGAACAGGGGTTGACTTGGGAGTAAGGCCACAGGTGGATGATGCATGACCCTTCCCAGAGGAAGTAAAAGAGGAGCGAACAGAGAGTGGAGTTTGCAGGAGACAATTAGTTCACTTAATTGGTTCATCACTCTCTGAGACCCCTTGCAAATATTGGCCTGGCAGCTCTCCAAGCCAGATAAGGTCTGTGACGGTAAATCTTCCCTTGAAAGACTTTGTTGGATGTGAATAAGAAGAATTCACAGTAAATTAATAAAAGGGTTTTTTGGTCAGGACAAGAAGTTTGCTTCATACTCTTGGGAAGCCTGGGTCAGAACAGGAGCTCAAAATAAGACTGCCTGCCTTTGAATCTGATGCACTTATAAACTCTCAGATTTTAGAAAATTATTATGTATTTTTAATGAAGGAAGGAAACTTGAGAATTTGAATGCAAATAGTTGGAGGGGGGGGGGAACTGCAGTCATAGCATTTCCCCAACTTACAATTGCCTGAAGTGGCCTCGTATTGCAAACATTATTGTTGCATTCTAATTAAAAGTAAGCGGTTGTTGCTTTATGAGTATAGTGCAGTGGCAATAATTTGTTCACTCAAGTTCTTTTGTTCGTTGGGAGTACATAAGAGTACACATTAATTTGACTAAAGTTTTCATTATTTCACTATTGTTGTCACTCAGGTATATATTACTTTTATATAACAGAAGAATGAAAAACGTGTCTAATTTTGAATTAGATATTATGTTGGAGTTTAAATGGCAGTGCTAAGCAATGTAAGAGAGGATTAGTCAAAGAATACCTTGGCCATAGATTGCTATCATTGGTTTATTCCTCCTTCTCCAGTAACAACCTCTCATCTCTGACTTTGAAACCCGAATAGTTTTAAACTGGGTTCTTGTTTCAGTGGCTTAATCCCCTTTCATAAATCATGTTCAAGTGCTGGAATAATTTGCACATCATTTAAGAATATTTACTTTGAAACATTCACCTCAAGCCTTTTTTGTATATCCTTTCTCTCTAAAGATTTGTAGTATTGGTTTTGTTCTCTGAGGTATAAAAGACCTAGGCAAACTTTATTCCTGTTGTTTCAAGATTAATGAAATAAAATGCATATTTATTCAACAGGGAGCCAAAGAGGCTTTTCATAAGGATGATCATACACAGAACCCTAGGGAATGGTATAAAAATCTCTCTAGACTTGTTCAAAACGGTATTGAATGACTTAAGTTCAAAAACATAAAGGATCTACAAATACATTCTTTCTAAATATATTTTATCTTTGTTGTGAAAGAGAGAGCTGTATATTCTTAATAAAAAAATGAACTCAATATTGGTGAAATCTGTATAGCAAACTGTAGAAAGGAATATTTCAAACAGTTCCTCGAAAGTGAAGGATTATTAAGTACAGTCGTCCTGCCTTGTCCGGTATTGTAAATATCTCTTATAATTGTTTAGTTACACCTGTAATCTTGTAAAAGGATGTTTAGAATGGTTTCATGTTTCGTTAAACTGTATTTTATATTTATACAACTCAGATTTATACTATTTTCTATTTGAGCCTGTAGGATAGAAAATTCCTATTGCTACTGAAAGAGCTTCTTTAAGCAATCATTTATATCCATATGCTGCAATTTGCAGGGTAAGTAATGTTAGAGGATTCCAAGATTGATCATTTGCATTTTCTCTCTCTCTGTTAAAATGTCCCAGTACTGGAGGTAAGAATATAAACTTCTAGCTCCATGTTTGGTTCTTGCATATAATGCCAGTGTGTCTAATGGTTGCAGTGTGGATAAGACCAGAGAGACTCTGGATCAAATGCCAATTCATCCATCAAAGTGATTGTGTATTCTTGAGCTGGTCACTTTTCCCCCCTTGAGACTAAGAATACAAGGGGACAATGTTTGCCCTCTTCAGTTCCATGGAAGCAAGATTGGATCTAAATATTATAAAAAGAAGTATAAAAACAAAACAAAAGAACATCATGCAATTTGATGATGACAGTTGATAGATAATCCAACTTGAATAGGCTTCAGATTTAGAAATCTGAAATGTAGATGGGCAAAGAGTATACAATATGAAAGACCTGATTTCAGCTCCCTAGTGCCCTCCAAACTCATTGTAAAGATTACAAGATGATGCTGAAGATAGGCTAGCGAAATTAGTGGCAAACCATTTCGGTCTAGTAGGTTGCCTAAATTAGGGGCTGCCAGATGTGGACTACAAAACTTTGGATGGCCACTAGATGGCAGCAAAGAGTTAAACTTGTATGAATCTCTTGGCTGCTATATCCTATTTGAATTTATGCAGCCCTACCTTAGTTCTTCCTAACATCATAACAATGAAATATAATTATTTAATTTAAAGTTTTGTCCTTTGAAATGTTTTATGTTTTAAAATATGGTTTGTCTCACTAGTTTGAGACTTGACAAATAAATCTATATACATCTCTGATTTTGTTATTCAGAATAAAATCAACTATGAATTACATTCCCTTATCAAGACTAATCCCTAACTTTTACAGTGTGTGAATCAAACAGACATTATAAGATACAAAATTACTTTAAGCCATGCATCCAGTTGACCTCGGTTTTGCATTTCCTTTTAAGATAAAAGAGAAATATATTATTTTTTACGACCTGTACTGAAAATATTCAATTAATAAACCTACTAATGTTAGTTTAACAACTCCTATTTACATCTTTCACATTGCTGAATGATGACAAGCTTGTATCCAGTTGAACAAGAAAGTTGTGAGGTGGCATGCCTGTGACTTGATCCTTTGTGCCCTTGTATGTGATTTTTTTATATAACTGTGTTTCAAATAATCAGTGATGGCATTCTTTGATAACATTATTGTTTGCTTTACTTCTGATTAATCCTATTAATTATTTATTAGTCTTTGTAAGAATTGGTCCTTCTAAGTACTTAGTACTTAGTATTACTAAGTACTTCTTAGTAATAGTTTTGTAGAAAACAAAACTGAATCTCAGTTGTATTATGTACAGAAAAAAATATTTTTCTTCCCATCCTCCATATAACTATTTTAAACTTAACTAGATAATAACTTCTTAATGATTTTGAAATAATTCATGTGGAAGGAAGGAAGGAAGGAAGGAAGGAAGGAAGGAAGGAAGGAAGGAAGGAAGGAAGGAAGGAAAGGTAGGGTGATGGGGATAAGAGGATATAAAAGATATTTGTATCAAATCAGGCAATTTCTGATTTAGGATTTTTGATTAAGGCAAGGAATACTCATTGATCTTTCTTCCTTGTTGTTGTTTGTGTGGAGACATAATTTAAATGTTTACAACTTTTTTTTCAAGTTGATGGTCAAATTATATTATATCTCTCCAATCCAGTCTTTAATGGATGGAAGCACACTCCTGTTAATTGATCAATTCCTTAAAAACAAATGTGTTCCCCAGTTCCACCACTCCAACTAAAATTCCAGTTAGACAATTTAAGGGAAAACAAGTTAAAGAAGGTTATTCGGTGAATGTTATTTTGAGCAAACAAAAAATCCTCTTCTGTTGGAGTAAAGCTTTCTTCTGATTTCAAAGTTCTCTCTCTCTCTCTCTCCCTCTTCTTTTTTTTTTGCATTATACATGAATTTATATCTAAATCAATGGAAAGGCTGACATTTGGGAGAGAAAAATAATGCTAATTTTCTGCAATCAAAATGTAATAATAATCAGAATAGAGCTAGAAGACCCTTGGAGGTCTTCTAGGCCAACCCACTGCTCAAGCAGGAGACCCTATACCATTACAGATAGGTGGCTGCCAAATCTTTTCTTAAAAACCTCCAGTGATGAAGCACCTACAACTTCTGAAGGCAAAGCTGTTTCACTGGTTAATTGTCCTCACTGTTAGGAAGTTTCTCCTTAATTACAGGTTGCTTCTCTCCTTGATTAGTTTCCATCCATTGTTTCTTGTCTTGCCTTCTGGTGCTTTGGAAAATAAGTTGACCCCCCTCTCCTCTTCTTTGTATTCCAGTATTCGAATACTGGAACACTGCTATGATGTCACCCTTAATCCTTTTTTTTTCTCTAGACTAGCCAAACCCAATTCCTGCAATCGTTTTTCAGATATATATATATATATAGTCTCAGGGCCTTTAATCGTCTTAGTTGATCTTCTTTGCACTTTTTCCAAAGTCTCAACATTTAGCACGATGTAGCTGCCAAAACCTTTTGTACATCCACCTACCCTTTCCTATAAATGTTTAAAAACCAATATTTTTTTAAAAAAGAGAGAGAGACTGATTACAATCTCTCAGGATATCTATACGTTTCTCCCATACAAAAGGGGCAGCCAGTAGAATCCCTAGGTAGCGGTATCATAAGCCACACAGAAAATGTTGGGTCTCACCATTATATTGTCTAACTCACAGCCTGTTTCATGCAGTACAGGTAGTCCTTGACTTACAACCATTCATTTAGTGACCATTTGAAGTTACAACAATAAACTCCCCCCCATGTCCATTTTTCACACTTACGACTGTTGCAGCATCCTGATGGTCGTGTGATCAAAATGCAGACCCTTGGCAACTGACATGTATTTATGTCAGTTAATTAAGCTACTAAAGAGAGATACATGATGGTGAAGAACAATTAAAGCAAGGAATCGTAGCTCTGAGAGTATAGCAGGTAGTTGCATAGCCTCTTAATCTGGGAGTGATTTCATATGTTATTAAAGAGATGGGAAGCAGACGTGTGAGTAACTGCTAGTGTTCAAAGTGATAAGAGGCAGGGACATGAAAATACCAAGTGAGAGACACAAATCTTTTCCAAGCGTTTTAAGAAAAATACATCCTGTTAACTATTTAACCTTTAAGTATGGAAGATGCTAAATTTGGACTTTTGAGTATTAATTTGTATCAGATCTATAGTAAGGTCTTCCCACCCCCACCCCCACCCTATCTCTAGTACTTAAGAAGGACTAAAGTAAAATGAAGCTCACTTTTGAGATTTCTTATTTCTTATATATGATCAATTGATTATGTGTTATGATATAATTGTCAATTCTTATTGAGCACATAGATATATTTTCTTTGGGATGATCTGCCCCTAACTTCATCGTTTAGGTCTTCCTATGGTGCATTCATCCCTACTGTAACTGAGTCTATCTAACTTGCTCCTGGTTGTGTCTTCTCCTTTTTCTTTCCACCTTTCACAGCAGTAGAGTCTTTTTCAGAGAGTTAGGTCTTCACATAATACATGTCCAGAGTAGGATAGTTTGAACCTGGTCATTTGTGCCCTGACTATAAACCCTATGTTATTTGTTTGATGATCCATTGTGTTTGTTTTCTTGGGTGTGCACCATGCATGGTGTTCTTGGGAGCCTTCTCCAATAGCAAAGTTCAAAAGGGTCAATAGTCTTTCTAACCATTTTTTTCAAAATCCAATTTTTGCTTGTGTAGAACACATAATATTGTTTGTAGTTATAAACACATCATGGTATTTGATTAACTTTCCCAAGTCTTTGGAAATATATGCTCTATCAGGTTCCAGGCTGCAGTGTAGTATTTTTTTACCTCATTTCATTTCATTTCATTTATTAGATTTATAAACCGCCCCCTCTCCCCGAGGAGACTCGGGGCGTGTACAGACAGAAATAAAATGCACTATAAACAACAAAAACACAAAACCCCAAAAAACAAATTAAACAAAAAGTCTGTACAATGATCATAAAATTAGCTAATAATTAAAACCAATTAAAATACCCCAAAATTTAAAATGTAAAATACCGGCCAGGAGGGACAGAGATTAGATTATGATTATGATTGGGCCAGGCCAGCTAATTGGAACAGGTGGGTCTTGAGTTTCTTACGGAAGGAGCAGAGATCAGCAGTAACTCTAATATCGGGGGGGGGGAGGTCGTTCCAGAGGGTTGGGCCCATCACAGAGAAGGCCCTACTCCTGGGCACCGCCCACCGGCATTGCTTAGCGGATGGTACCCGGAGGAGTCCCTCTCTGTGAGAGCGAATTGGTCGCAGGGATGTGTGGGGTAGGATGCGATCCCACAGATAACTAGGTCCTGAGCCATGGAGCGCTTTAAAGGTGATAATCAACACCTTGAAACGCACCCGAAAAGCCACAGGTAACAACACCTCTTGTTCCTTTACTGTTTATGGTTGATTCTAAAAGAGAGAAGCTTTCCACCACTTTGATATCTCCATTGTCAGTTCTAAGTCTGGTTGTTGTACCTAATGGTCATGAGTTTGGCCTTTTTTATATTTAATATTAGTCCCATTTCTTATAATTCATCCTGACTTTTATTATCAGAGCCTTAAGGTCCTATGATTGCTACTTAGTCTCACAAACAAATAGGTGTCAGGTTTGATGTGGCTGTTTTCTTACTCTTTGGAGCATAAGTATACCTGTATGGAAGTCTATTCCACTGGGAATGCTTTGCTGTGGCAAACTCCTCCTTCAGTAAATTGTACAATCTTGTTCACCACTAGTTCTATCACCAATCCCTTTTCTATTGAAAAAACAAACAAACCCAGAAGTACTTAAAAACTACCCATTTCACAGAAAGGCAATATAGATACACCTATGGAATAGTAACTTTGTTGTAAGTTACTGTTTACTTCTATTCAGGAAACAGCAATCACTGATCCTAATTTCTTTTCAGACAAGTACAAAATTTTCCTTTTTAAAAAACAATCTTTTTATGACATATATTTTGCTTGCTTGACTATCATATTGGTACAAAATTATATGGATCCAAGTATACTGTTTTAGCCTTTCTTTCTTCCACAATCGTACTAAGTCTGCCATAAGCAGTTCTACAGTTTGGTTATAAAACATCTTTTATTTTAAAAAAAACAACCTGTGATTTCGGTATGTTTCGAATAGTTTAAGCTCAACTCCATTAAAACTTTTTATTCCTTCATAATATAGATGTGAGAGGATTAGGTCTTAGTTTTCACTGTTTCTCTCAGCAAATCATACACATTTTTGTCTCCTTTCTTTCCTGTTTTCCTTGCTGCTGGTATATTTTTCCTATGATAAGTGTCACCCTGTCACTCTTCTCACATATTTCAGAGCTAATTAAGATAAACGGTGATTATATGTCAGCACTGATTTGCAGGAACAACTACAATTTGGCATCTTTTCCAGTTCAGAGAAGGCTCTTGGTGAGGAAATGATACGAGTTCTTATGTTACATGCATGCAGATCCAGTGGGTAGAATTCTATTTACAGTAAGTGGAAAGTCAAGGAGAAGTCAAGAGACAAGTGACAGCCAATAAAGTGACTTCTGGTTAATTGTTTTTTCTGCCATTAACATCAGAGGAATCCAGTTGGCATTCCAACAATCCCTGTCATAAAGGCCCCAAGAAGTAGAGTGTGGGAGGGAGATATGTGAATTTATGTGTGTGTGTGCTTGTGTGCATGTGTGTTTGTGTGTTTATTAAGAAAATGTATATAGCCACCCAACTCATTTTTGGTGACACTTAGCAGCTCACAAAAATAAAATTCCAATTCAAAACCCAATAAACTTCCGGCAACAACAATCAAACCAACCATTTGCTGGGCTCCCTATTACTTTGGGGTCCCTGGCCCATTGGCCAAACCATATCTTGTGGAGTCAATCTGATTAACGTGGGAATGATGTTCCACAGGGAGTAAATCACTACAGAGAAAGCCCTTCTTCTTGGTTCCACCAGACACACCTCCTTAAGAGAAGGAACCCATAACTTTGGTAGGTTGCTTTGGTAGGTTGGGTAGATACAACTGGGAAAATACAGTCCTTCGAATAACCTGACCCAGGCCATACAGGGATTTAAACATGACATTGGAAGTAAATTGGTAGCCAATGTAGCTTCAATATACACATATACATGTGCGTACAGTAGAAAGACATAAGGAATTTTGTTATTTTTCTGCTATTTTTATTTCTGCAAAATTTCTCAGTTGGGTTCAATTTTCCTTTAGTCTCAAAGTTAGCAAATTCAGCAGAAGACTGATGAAATTTCCATTTACTTTTTGTATGCATGTTTTGTCCATCCTATTTCCTCATTATGATTTGTTTATTAAACAACTTTTGCAGGTCATAGGAAAAGCTTAGCTCCCAATGGACGGGGGTGAAATTCAACAGGTTCTTACAGATTCTGGAGAACCGGTTGCAGATATTTTGAATAGTTCAGAGAACTGGCAAATACCATCTCTGGCTGGTCCCAGAGTGGGGAGGGAATGGGGATTTTGCAGTATCCTTCCCCTGCCACGCCCACCAAGCCACAACCACAGAACCGGTAGTAATAACTTTTGAATTTCACCACTGCATTTTGGACTTTCTTAAAAATTGGACAAGTCCAAAATCAGTGTGTTACGGTACCTCCTACTGTATGGCTTCAGAGTTCCTCTGTTTGCAAATGACAACATAATTAAAATTTCAGAATTGTGTGGACAAAGTTAGCATTTTAAAACAAGTTATGTACATGATTCATTGCAATTGCAAAACAGAGACAAACTTTCTTTGATCAATTGGTATATGATATCAATGGTACACTAGGAATACTACAGCAGGATGAACTTTAAGAGCATCTTTGTTTTTCTTGCAAAAAAGTTATCAATCACAACTTTAATCATTTCTAATGAGCAAAGCAAATGGCCACATTTATGGCCAAGAATCACCAGTGTTACGATCTAACACATCTGGTGGACATCAGGTTGCAGAAAAGTATTTTAAATTAAGCTCTTACTGGGGATACGAAAGTGCTTTTAGATAAGTGATGTATATAATTAAATGCAACATCTATATTTCTTACAATAGAGATGCAAATATTTGGTGGAGCATGTAGCACATGCTATTCTGGGTGTCCTAATCAAAGGAATAGTTTGCTGCTGTAATGAATTTCAGTTAGAAAAGTGGCACTTTAAAGAAATTGGTTTTGCTATACACATGATGTGAAACAATCAATAATGCTTTAGTCTGACAAGCTCTGTCAATATCCATTGTCACAGTTCAGAAAGCCATTAATGGATGGTTCTTCAAAACCAGGGCTCCCCCAACACATGTCCAGAACACTGAGATAACACTAGATTAGGTTGGAATTAATCAGAGATGGTAAACCCTTGGGTTTGGGATAAATCTTTTGCAAATTGTGAAGTGAGAGTTCTTTGGGAAATAAACATATAACCATGCTACAATGTCATACTTTCTCTACTATTGAAAGACTGTACTGTGCCTCTGACCATTACTCCAACCTGAATTCTGCCACAAAATCTTTTTAAAAAGTGACAGACCAGCTTCATCTGCATTTTATATTTGGATCAGTGGTGGGATTCAAAACTTTTTACTACTGGTTCTGTGGCAGTGGCTTGGTGGACGTGGCATGGCTTGGTGGGCGTGGCAGGGGAAGATTACTGCAAAATCCCCATTCCCTCCCAATCAGTTGGGACCCAGGAGGCAGAGAATAGATGGGGTGGGGCCAGTAAGAGGTGATATTTACCAGTTCTCCGAACTACTCAAAATTTCCACTATCGGTTCTCCAGAACTGGTCAGAACCTGCTGAATACCACTTCTGATTTGTATCGAATACCAATTCTCTTCGTACAGACTTGTCAAAGGGAAGTGAAATATTATTGTACCTTTAATCGACCAATATGGCCAGTACATTTTTATGCAGATATTTACATTATTCATTCGTTATAATCACCCATCCAAACCCATTCCAAATGAAAGCTGTCTTGAAACACTCAAGAGTTCCCCAGTAGTTTTGGATTTCATGCTAATATCACAGTTCATTAACAAGATTAAATTGTTCATTTGCTTCATCCTATCAAGCTTGCTTTTTAAAAAGTTTTATGTTATGGAATATCAGCCAAGGCAACTTGTGCAATATTACTCTGTAACACATTGCTGTGATTTAGGTCACAGAGAAACACAGATAGAGGTGTGCAAAACATTTTGAGAAGAACTGTGGCTCTCTGTCCCATTCTTTACCTGCCTTGCTGGGTAATTAGTTTAATAAGATTCTTAAAACGGGAGTGTCAAACTTGATTTCATTGAGGGACGCATCAGGGTTGTGTTTGACCTTGGGGGGCTGAGGAGCGTGGCCAGCATGACTCAATGTCACTGGCCCTGTTTTTGCTGGCAGAGGGCTGCAGGAGGCCATCACGGCTGAAAACGGAGCCTAGGCAGGCCACACATGTCCTCCCTATGCTCCATTTTCTCTGACAGAGACACCGCAGGCCAGTCCTTCACTGTTTTCAGGGCAGCCACAAGGGCAGATCTAAGCACCCCATGGGCCAGAACTGGCCCAAGGACCTTGAGTTTGATACTCCTGCCTTAGAAAAAAATGAATATATCTTTGTGGGCCGGTTGTGATAGAAACATTTAGCTATGCTTTGTTGTACTATAAGTTCTATAGAAGCAACTAGAAAAAAGTTAATTTCAGGGCTTTTCTGAAGTGGTGGTAATGCTGTTCAAAAATTGAATATATACATCGTAATAAGCTTTCTTAGAATTGTCTAGGGCCAAATTCACTAATTTTGTAAGATATATTTAAAAACCCACTTTTGCATTTATATCTCTGCAGATTGCCATACAGAATTTTGCTAGATTTTGCTGAATGCTGGAATGTGTGGCACGAAATCCATACCATGCATCATAATACTCTAACCCCATTAGCATCCTCTTCTAATGTTTTCAACAATGCTCCAATATTCATTCTTACACTACTGTTAGTGTTCTAATGTAAATATGGGCTTTTCTTACTAGAAGCTGATTTCAAAATGGATTGTTTTGATCTTTGTTTGATAGAATAACCTGATTTGAGGAGAAAAAATAATGACCAGTAAGATCAGAATGATCCCTATGTCAGAAAGAATTGCTATTTTGAGGTCAGAATTTGATGTTTCAGGGTTGAATTCAAAACTAGTTATACATTTGTATGAAATGTGAAATAGGCCATAAGTGAAATTGTACTATGGGCAATCCTTGACTTATGACCACAAGTGAGCCCAAAATTTCCATTGCTAAATACGACTATTGTTAAGTGAATGTCACACAGTTGTTAAGTGAATCGGTGCAGTTGATAAGTTACTAACACAGATGTTAAGTAAATCTGGCTTCCATTGACTTTGCTTGTGAGAAGGTTGCAAAAGGTATTTTTTTCAACATTGCAGGATATTGCAACCAGTATAAATACATACCAGTTGCCAAACTTCCAAATGTTAATCCTGTGATCCCAGGGATGCTGCAACGACCATGAGTTACTTTTTTTTCAGTGTGGTTATAACTTCAAATGGTCACTAAACGAATGGTTGTAAACTGAGGACTATCTGTGTGGCATACTCAGTAAAACAGATGCAATCTTAATTTCAGTACTTCCCACCCCAATATGAATAGGACATTTCTTCTTTTAAAAAGTGTAAGGTCTGTTCAAATTAATAATCTTCCTCCCTCACTCAGGAGAATTAGATATTTATGGAACTTGGCATTAGATGCAAACCAGGGGTGGGTTCCAGCGGGCACAACTGTTGGTTCACTTATGTGTGCACCCCAAGTGCTTTGTGTGTCCATGTGCACTTGCTGTGTGCTGTGCATGCATGTGCAATGCAATCAAAATGTTTTGCGCATGTGCAGAAGCGAAAAAGAAGATGGTGATGTCTTTGGTGCTGCCCGGAGAACTGGTTCTGGAGCATGGCAGGCCTGGGCTGCTGCCAGTTCCAGCGACCCAGGCCGCCAAACCACTACCAGTTCAGCCAAACCGGGCCAAATCAATAAGAACTCACCACTGATGCAAACCTAATATTCAATTTAAGGTACAGATGATCTTCATGTAGATCAGAGCTGTTAAACTCACAGTTTGTGGGCCAGATGTGTCACCTGCTGGCCATGCCCATGCCTGGTTTAGCGAAGGGGGGGGGGAATATGTGATATGTCACGTGATGACATAATGATGACATGAGTTTGACACAACTGATGTAGATGGAGAAGCTCCATACTGAAATACTTGGTGAATCTTTATATTGTAATTATCCTATTTTATGGAATCTTGTTAAACTAGAACTAATCAGTAGATGTGAAACAGTACAACTGACTGTTCGGGAAAATTATGAGGTAGGTGTTATGTCCTAGCCTCGGAGTTGTGGCTTCGTCTCCGAGGCTCGCCATTGGTTGAGACGTGTGTGTGTGCCAGAGCAGGAGAGTCTCTGTTCTCTGATTGGCTAACCGCAGGACTGCCTGCATATAAATTGCTGTCAAGCAGGAACTGTTCTTTATCTTGGGTTCTGGAGTTGCTGTTGTGTTAGCTGTTTAATAAAGCCGTGTTAGTCGAGCTTTGCCTCACCTCAGTCATTGCCACCCATCAAATTTAATACTGGCGATGAGGATGGGATCTTGCTGAGGTGTAGGAAGAGTGCGTCACGTAAGGCAGACTTTCATTGTTATACAAGGCTCCCTGCTAATTGCTGAGGCAATCTCCTCAGATCATGTCTCCCTCATAATGGCCACTTTGAGCAACTTTGCCCCATTTGAGCCAGCGTTAGAGTCCTGGGAGGCTTACATTGACCATTTTGAATGTTTCTTGAGGCAAACCATCTGGCTAATTTGCCCAGTGAGGGAAAGAGGGCTCAGTTCCTGAACGCTTGTGCACGTGAGATGTTCGTAACAGCCAGGGCTTTGGCTGCCCCGCAATCAGTCCAGTCTCTTTCATGGGAGACCCTGTTGATGAGACTGCAGAACCATTATGCCCCAGGTCCGTCTCGCATAGCTAGGCGCTATGCATTCCAGCAAAGGCTTCAGAAGGAGGGGGAATTGGTGAATCAGTACGTGGCTGCCTTCAGGGTTGCAGCACTGCATTGTGAATTTCCTAATTTAGATGACTCTCTACTTCAGCAATTTGTGTGCGGGGTGACCGATTCAAGGCTGCATCGCCATTTGCTGGCCCATTCTGAGCTCAACCTGCAAGTGGCGTTGGATGAGGCTCTCGCCTCTGAGATATCTAATGAGTTCTCCGCTGAGATTGAGAGGGGTCAAGCCACAGCGGGGCCCGCATTATCATCTACTAAGACTGTGCCTATTCATCACGGGGAAGTGGACGAACATTCTTCATCCGATGCCGATGAGGCTGAGGTTGACCGCCTCAAAACAGCAGGTGGCAGTGCAGGGCGATCACAGAAAAAAAATACCTCAAAGCCATTATGCTGGTTGTGGCGGGAACCATGCTGTGCTTGGTGTCATTTCAAATCAGCTATTTGCCACAAGTGTGGAAAGAAGGGACATTTAGCTAAGGTGTGCCGTGCACCATCCTCCCCCCCTCAGGGTCAACCAGCTGACCAATCATATAACCACAAGCCAAAGCCACGGTCTTATCACACATCAGAGGACTGTTTCGCAATTTCACGTGAACAGTGGCAGGCCATTCCGCTGACCAGCCAGGCCAACGCGACGTCGGGAAAGAAGATTTACCTCAGCGTCCAGCTCAAGGGCAAGCCCTGCCGCATGGAGGTGGACACTGGCTCCTCCAAATCTATTGTCTTCTGGTCCACTATCATTTGGTGCCTTCCTTAGCCAAGAAACGCCTGTCACCTTGTTTTATGAAGTTGCGGGACTATCAGGGACACTATATCCCAGTAGTTGGCAGTCGCCGGTTCCAAGTGGTCACTCCAAGTTTTAAGGGCAGGCTTCCTCTCATCGTCGTCCAGGGCAACCTTACCAGTCTACTAGGCTTACACCGGTTTGATGCCCTGGGCCTCAGCGTCACTGGTTTGCATGCAACAGCAGGCCATGATCAGTTCGAAGGCCTGATGAAGGAGTTTGCTGCAGTTTTTGATGGGTTGTTAGGTAACTATAAGAGAACCCCCATTAGTTTTAATTTGGACCCTCAGATCACTCCCATCCATCTCAAGCCCAGAAGGGTCCCCCTGGCCCTGCATCCAAAAGTGGACACTGAACTAGACAAATTGGTTGCCCAAGGGGTCTTAGAGCCCATAGATTACTCCAAATGGGAGACCCCCATCGTGATTCCCCAGAAATCCGATGGCTCCATCAGATTATGTGGGGATGTTAAATGTACCACAAATAGGGGTCTCCAATCCAACCCCTACCCTGTCCCTGTAGTACAGGAACTGCTTCATACATTGGGGCAGGGCTCCATTTTTGCCAAGCTGGACATCACCCAAGCATACCAGCAGCTCCCTGTGGATGCTGCTGCTGCGGAAGTGCAGACCATCGTCACCCACTGGGGAGCTTTTAGATGCCGGCGGCTCAAGTTTGGGGTACGTGTAGCCCCGGGCATTTTCCAGAACCTCATGGAGCGGCTGCATGGCATTCCGGGGGTCATCCTGTACTTTGATGATGTGCTTATTTCCACCAGAAACAGCACTGAACTCATGGCACGGCTGAGTGCCGTCTTATCAAAGTTCCTGGAGGTGCGGTTGAAACTTAAGCCTTCAAAATGTCATATAGGGGTACACGAAGTGGAGTTCTTAGGGTATCTGATTGATGCACAGGCATCCACCCGACCCCCTCTAAAATTGCAGCCATTAAGCAGGCTCCTGTACCCAACAATAAGGCCCAATTGCAAGCTTTCCTTGGCCTCCTCAATTTTTACTCTGTCTTTTTGCCCCATAAAGCATCTGTTGCAGAACCCCTGCATCGCCTTCTCGATAGTGGGGCCACGTGGAGGTGGGGTCAGTGGGAAGCAGCCACTTTTATGGCCGTCAAGGACCTGTTAACTTCCAATGCTGTCCTCGTCCAGTATTGTAACCACCTTCCTCTGATGCTCACTTGTGATGCATCTCCTTTTGGGGTGGGTGCTGTCCTGAGCCACAAGCTTCTTAATGGATCTTGGCCCCCTTGGCATACTTGTCCAGGACCCTGTCCCCTCCGGAAGGCAACTATAGCCAATTGGACAAGGAGGCATTAGCAGCAGTAGCTGGAATTAAACGATTCCACAACTACCTGTACGGACGTTTTTTTGAGCTAGTGACCGACCACAAGCCTTTATTGGGGTTACTAGCAGGTGATAGGCAAACTCCTGTGATATTATCACCTCGCATGTCCAATTGGGCCGTCTTCCTTGCTGCTTACAATTACAAACTTATCTATCGGCCCAGGAAGCAGGCAGGGCATGCTGATGCCCTAAGCCATTGCCCCCTGCTGGCACCCTGGGATGACCTGGATCCTGACCCCCTAGTGTTACTGATTGAGGACCTCCTGGTTCCCTTGACAGCCACAGACGTTGCTACTCATTCGGCTAGGGACACTACTTTGGTTCAGATTTTAGACTGGGTAAGGAGGGGTTGACCGCAGATGCCAGTTCCCTCACAGTTCCTGCCATTCAAACACAGGCAACATGAACTGCCAGTATTAGGGGGGTGCCTGCTGTGGGGCCATAGGGTGGTCATTCCTCCTCAATTGCGGGAACCTATCCTCCACTGTCTGCATGAGGGGCATCCTGGGATAGTGAGGATGAAGGCCCTCGGCCGGAGCTATGTGTGGTGGCCTGGTTCGGATCAGGATATTGCGCAGTGGGTGACTAGGTGTCAGGAATGTCAGCAGTCCAGGCCAGCTCCCCCCACAGCAAAACCTAGGAAATGGGAGGACCCCAAGACTCCCTGGGATAGGATCCATGTGGATTTTGCAGGGCCGTTCCACGGCCAGATGTTCTTGGTAGTGGTCAATGCATACTCAGAGTGGGTGGATGTCGTCCTAATGTCATCGACCACTACCAAGGCTCTCATTAGGGCTTTGCGAAGGATGTTCGCGACTCATGAGTGCCCAGATGTCCTGGTGTCAGATAACGGCTCCCAATTGACATCTGCATCTTTCCAGATGTTCCTAGCGGGTCACGGTATCCACCACATTCTGGTGGCCCCTTATCATCCCTCCAGCAGTGGCATGGCTGAGCAGATGGTGCGATCTGTTAAAGAGTCCCTAGCTAGTCTAGGGCCAGGGGATTGGCAGGCCCGAATTGACAGATATCTGTTAGTGCAGCACATAGTCCCATGACCCCAAACCAACCACAGCCCTGCAGAGCTGTTAATGGGCCGCCGCCTCCAGACTAACCTAGATCGACTTCATCCCAGCTACTGCAATGACAAACCTATTGTCAACGATAACCCCACCAGGGGTTTCAAAATGGGGGATCTGGTTTTTGCACGGAACTATGGGGATGAGCAGAGGTGTTTACCGGAGCGCATTCTGAAATTAACAGGTCCCTGCTCTTACAGGGTTGGCCTAGGCGATGGGCACATTTGGCACCGCCACATTGATCAGCTGTGACCGTGGATGGCCTCGACACCGATGCCAGCTGATCTCTTCCCAGTTGGGCCTATAGATTCCCCGGTTACTTTGGACACCTCCGTTGAAACTCAGCATTGCCCATCCCGGCAGTCCAGTGTTCCGGCACCAGACTTACCAGAGCCATCAGAGTCACATCCAGAGTCGCCAGGTGGGGAGTGAGTACAGTCGCAGGCAGTTCCCCTGGAGAAGCCTCCTCCTGCCCCTTGTATGGCATCAGTTCCAGCTGAGCCAAGAAGATCGGACCGCACACGCAGGCGGCCTGCATATTTGCAAGATTATGCTTGTATCTGATTGGTGGAGATGGGTGTTATGTCCTAGCCTTGGAGTCGTGGCTTCATCTCCGAGGCTCACCATTGGTTGAGACGCGCGTGTGTGCCAGAGCGGGAGAGTCTCTGTTCTCTGATTGGCTAACCACAGGACTGCTTGCACATAAATTGCTGTCAAGCAGGAACTGTTCTTTATTTTGGGTTCTGGAGTTGCTGTTGTGTTAGCTGTTTAATAAAGCCATGTTAGTCGGGCCTTGCCTCACCTCAGTCATTGCCACCCATCAAATTTAATAGTAGGCTCTGCCCAACCAAGGTTAAATGTTTTGAAATTCATCTTAATGTGCTTCATTTAGATCTGGATATGTGCAAATGGATAAGTAGGTACAAAGAGAACATAGCCATTAAACACTGAAGAAATAATTCTACATAATACCCATATCCCATCAAGTCTGTAGCCGGGACAAGAAATGTTGATGTGTTTCACTTTATGCCATATACTGAGTTCCTTGGAATTTTTGCACATTACTGCCAAGAGTTGTTCCCATTTGAACCCATTTGAGGTTTTAAAATAGAATTCACGAACAAAAGAGCCAGCCATTCACGGGACACTAACCTCTGTATGATATATCATCCTAAGAATGCTATCATTAAAAATGGGGCTTTTTATTTATTTTTTCCTATGTAATGGATTATTGTCCCATGCTGTGAGTGTTCCAGTAAAAAGTGTCCTTTTATATGTCCTTTGTGATTACTAACATGCAGAAATATGCGTGGGGTCAGTCCAATGTTGTGGGAAAATGGACTACCCCTCTGTTCAAATCAGCAGTGAAATCAGAAGCAAAATATGCTGTGATTATCATAGGCATGTAGTTAAATGTTGTTTCCCTTAATTGGCTATACTGTATTTATTTAAAATGAAAAAAAAAATGTGGCACATTTTTATCCCTAGGGACAAAACTCCTAGCAAAGTAAAACAAAAAGAAAAAACTTGTGTGTGTGTATGTGTGTGTGTTATTTTGGTTCTTCCTTTCAAAGTTATAACATAAGCAGGGAACCTTTCATTTTTCATGTTTCTAAATAGGCTTCTTGAATTTGCCCCATTTATAAGAATGGGCATATTTGAATATCCTGTTCCATGTTTCTTCTCCAAAAAAATACACTTTCTTTTCTTTTTAAATGAGATGTACAATATATTGTAAGTTTTGTTTCTAAATTTATTACATCTTGTGTTATTTTTACTAGCATCATCACTACCCAAAGCATAAAGGAAACAGATTTTTTACAGATTGCAATCAAGAGTGGTTAACAAAAGTTGATAGAAAACTTTAGAGGACTCTGAATAAGATTATGCTTTTTGGATTCATAAAATTTGGATTATTTAGATATGCCTTTTCTCCCTTTTCTCTTTTTAATATAATTATCTAGTGTAGAAAAGATGTTTTTTACTATCCTTTTTTGCTAGTTTAAGGCTATGATTTCTCTTAAGCGTCTTGGATATGGTAGCTTCATAATGTTTCTTTCTTACGTTTACTCCTTTTGTCAAAGAACTAAATATTATCAGTGTAAATGTTTATTAATATGTACACGAAGAAAGAATATCTCCAGAATAATAGAATAACAGAGTTGGGAGAGACATTGGAGGTCTTCTCATCCAACCTCATGCTCAAGCAGGAAACCCTATACCATTTCAGACAATTGACTGTCCATTCTCTACTTAATAACCTCCAGTTTTGCAGCACCCAAAATTCTGGAGGCAAGACGTTCCATTGATTGATTTTTCATCTGTCAGAAAATTCCTCCTTAATTTTAGGTTGTTTCTCTCCTTGATTAGTTTCCATCCATTGCTTCTTGTTCTGCTTTCAGGTGTTTGGAGAATAGGATACCCTTCCACTTCTTTGTGGCAGCCCCTTAGATATTGCAACTCTATTCGACAGTTACTCTGTCAAAGAATAAAATAAGATTGGTCTGCATGATCTGCTTTTAACACACGGTCCTGGCTACTAGTTATAACTTCATTTGTTTCTAGATGTTCACAAATCTGTTTTGTGATTCCACCCCCCCCCCCCCCGTGTCTTCCCAGGTATTGATGTTAGACTGATTGGTCTGTAGTTTCCTAGGTCAGCTCTTTTCCAAACTTCTGGTAGTTCTCCAGGATTTTTTAAAGATGTGGTACATTGGTTCTGAGATAAAATTTGTCAAATCCTTCAGAACTCTTGATGATTTATATTCATTGAGATCAGACAACTGCTCTATCATTTTCTTGCTTATTTTAATTTTAATTTCTGGTCTGTCTTTTACAGTTTCTGTGTTTGGTAGGTTGGGGTAGTTTGTTTTTGCATGAAGATTGATGCAAAGAAGGAGTTAAGCAGCTCTTCTTTCTCTCTACTGCCTTTTACTTCCTTGCCATCTTCTCTTTTTAGTGGAACAACTGTTTCCTTGACTTTTTTCTTGTTATTTATATGTTGAAAGAAACTTTTTATTATTATTACCTTTGACTTTTGTTGCATTTCTTTGTTCATTCTGAGCTCTTGCTTTACTGATTTCCTCTTTGCAGGTTTGGGCTATGCTGATATTCAGCCTTAGTTATGTTTCCCTCATTCTTGGCTCATTCTTAGTTATGTGCCCCTTATTCTTGGTAAATAACCTCAGGTCTCTCCCAAAACTACAACACTGTCAGCCCACTGTTTCAGTTGTCTAGGAAATCATGAACAGCACATTTTAATTTTAAATGGAAGACCGAGCATGCCAGAGTTATGAACTTTGAGGATGAATTCAAAATTTACACATATATTGGTGGCTGTCCAATAATATGAACCATTGCTGATAGAATTCTCAGCTCACAATGTTTATTTATAATCATATTAATTAGATCTTACCACACAGAGAGTATTGAATGAAGATATAGGCAAATGTTCCATAGATTTCTAGCAAAACTTTCTGTGTTAAAAATAATAACATCATTTACAATGCTTATTTGGTATTTCTTCAGTTTTCAGGCTGAACTATAGCAAGTCTGATACAAATGACACAAGCCAAGTTAAGAGCAGATTAAAGAAGTTTATCACTCGAAGACCTTCTCTGAAAACTTTGCAAGAAAAGGGACTCATTAAAGGTGGGTTTGTTCTCTTAAATGATTTTACTTCTGATGGAAGAATCGGTTGATGTTTCTCCTTTTTTCTAAACTATTCATCTTCCTTACATCGTTTTGTTTATGCTAAACATCAAAGAAATATTTTAGGTTTTTTTTTTTACAGAAATCATCTAATGATCTATTCCCAAATGTGTAAGGAGATACTGTCAAAGATAAACCGGGGTAAGATCATCAAAAACTCTGCTCCACAAATTCTCAGACCTCGTGGAAATGGAGAAAAGCGCACAAAGCTATCAGTTGTGGACTTTACTGTGTGTGCATTGTGTGTGTGTTCTATGGTCTTCAAAGTTCCTCCAGAAATTAAAAAAAGAGGATTTTGAAGTGAGGGACGTGCTCAGGAAGCAATGCCATTAATATCAGAGGTGACCCTAGTATGCAAATTGTCAGCACTCATATTAGTGATAATGATTTTGCAAGAAATTTCAGAGTTTCAGGCAGTTTAATTTCTACTTATCAGGAGTATTTTCACCCCAGTGTGAACAGGCATAGGGTATGATCTTGTTTTTTCAGAGCTATATTGTCCAGCTAAATTGGTTGAACAGATCTAGTTGTGGGTTAAATTTTAGTGTAGTTGGAGAAAAAAAAAACATTAGTATGCAAGTTGGCTTGGCTTCCCAACTCAACATGATGGGTGTTGATATGTGTATATATAGTAATAGTACATGTGTGTGCAACAAAGCTTTTACATTAGCTTCCTTGAGCAGGGCAGCTGGTAGCTATTGAAGGAAAAAATCTTCAGAAATGGATTTCTTCCAGCTAGTTTATAGGAGGGTACATGTGGTTTATGTACACATATTGAGCATGATCCAAAGCTTAATGTGCTTAATGGTACACAAAGGACATCCAATAAACAGAGTCTTTTTATCCTTTTTATGGGCTTTACAATGGTAGGAAAAATCTTTATATGTGTATAACATACTGCTTCATGGAAATACATACATGGTTTCTTCGCTCCCTGAGTTTATATGAACTTTCTCCTCCATGTGATGGAATGCTCAAATGGGGGAAAAAATAAGTTTACGCCTGAAATGATGGCTCAGTAGAAAATATTTCTTATTGTTTCTTATTTATGGACATGTCAGGTATTGTGGAAGTCTTTGACTATGAGAGCAAGGTTGATTTTTATCTCATTTTATAAAACCTTGTGCATAACATTTTCCCAGTCACCAGTGAGTATATGTTTAAACCACAACTGATCATGTAAATTAGGTAGTTAAAGGCTCTTTGGTGCCAGCTGTGCACAGCCACAGTATACTGGATGTTCTGGTTGTGTTCCAGCAATTTTGAACTAATGGAAGGGTTTCATCCACTGCAAATGAGGGCAGTTCCACAGAGGGAAGAAAATAGAAAGATCCAAGAAACAGTGAAGGTGGATATTTATTTCCTGATTTCCTCTAATCTGCAGAGATTATGAATGGTGGCCATTTTACATTGATGCCATCCCATTATAGTCCCAGAATGTATGATATTTAAAGAAGGAATCTCTTGGTGCAATTTATTTCTTATTCCTTCTGATTACAGCAGTCAAGGACCTAGAGACAAACTTCTCTTAGTAGAATAAAAACCAATTTTCAGGCGCCTTTCAAAAAAAAAATCATAAATCCAAATTAGATCTAGCTATAGTGACTATTGCTTTATTCATTGAATGTCTAGTGATACCTATTCCAAAAACTCAGTTTTGGTGAAAAGGATGTAATAACCTCGATTTGATAGTTATCACAGGTAAGAAATGACAGAAATTCCAAACCCACCTTACTGTTTTGTGTCACTAGCAGTTACTGTCGCAGTATGAAACGTATCCTTATTAGTGCTGGCTTGCCACAGCAGTGGCTATACGGCAATATGAATTACCACTGTGGAAATTGTTCTTGTCTCCTTATTCCACCTGTTAAAATCCTGTAAAATGAAAAGGTGACAAGGCTTTTTGGCTTGCGATTAGAAATCCTGCTACACAAAAATTTGCCTAAATTCTATCTTTCGGTAACTAGGAGAGAATCAGTTTAATATCAGTGGTGAAAGGCACTGATCTAGAAACCAGGCTACTCAGATCTCATTTAGAAGCCAAATGGGTGACTTCAGCACCCTGGTGGCAAAGTGGTTAAATGCAGTAATGCAGGCAAACTCTGCCCACAGCCTGGAGTTTAATCCTGAAAGGCTCAAGATTGACTCAACCCTCCATCGTTCCTAGGTCGGTAAAATGAGGACCCAGATTATTGGGGACAATAGGCTGACTCTGTAAACCATTCAGAGAGTGCTATAAAGCAGTAATAGTAATAGCTTAAACCTAACTACTATTGCTATTCAGGCCAAAGATTGGGCTATGGGAAGCCATTTCCAAAATTGTTTCCAAGAAAATTGCAAACTTGTCCAGGCATTTGGCAGGAGTCAACATTAACTTGAAAGCACACAGACACACGAACAAACATTCACCAAACTGCAGACAACTCAGTTCTTATGCATTCCTTTTTATGATCTTGGAACACTCTCTAATTTTTAAATTGGGTTCTTTTTGACAAAAAAAAAAAAAGTAAAAAAAAAAAAGGATTTTTCTCCTTTTTTTGCCATTGTAGATTAAATTAGATGTCAATTATATACCCATAGGACAGTTTATAGGTATAATGCAAATTACAGGAAGAAAATTATCTTAATTTTTTTTTTTTTGAAGATGAAAACAGATATTGTCTTATGTGTCATTTTAAGACGATGAAGTCAAAAAGACAAGGTTGGGACCTCTGCTTGGATTTATCAGGTGCAAAGAATCAGAGCCATTACTTAGGTTGCTGCATGGCTGATTTATTTAAGTCTAAACACAAGAATCTAGTCAACTAATAGCACTAAACTGGCACTAGATAAGGGCCAACACAAGAACTCTAGACTGATGGTGCACTGATGATAACTCCACCCTCCATCTCTGCCTACTCTTCTCCTACAACATGTCAGGAAATTCAACATGGTGGAATGGGCAGCCTCCCTCAAGTCCATGAGAGTTTTCCAGTAGGTCAATGCTAGCTACACTAGTGAAATGTGCCCAAGGATTGAAAGAGGAAAAGCAATATTCTTTTACCATATTATGTCAAAGCCACAAAACTGCAAGGAATCTTGTAAATTACTGCTCATAATAAATCCTCCTTAATAAGTTTGTTATATGTCAAAAACACCCCCTCCCCTCTGAAACTGGTAACTATGACCAGGGCTGGATTTTCCTATAGGCTAACTAGGCTTCAGCCTAGGGCCTCAAGATCAAGAGGGGCCTTTTATTTTTATTTATTATCCGTGCCACATTTTTTATAAAGGTTAGTACCAATTACAACATGTTTCATTTAATATATTGATATATATCACAGTAATGATGTCTTTTATTATCTCTCATGTAATTTACAAACTTAAAAATGGGAGGTGAAAGCGCCCCATAAGTGGAATAGCCTAGGGCCTCTTTTCATCTAAATCCGGCCCTGACTATGGTAATCCTTTTAGTATGGGGGAATGTATATTGAAGTGAAGTGTAAACCATTTTAATTATTTATTTAGATCTTATTGATCAATATAAAATTAATATGTGAAGTCACATGATTCTCTTGCCAAAGCTCAGTCCATGTAATCACTTGAACAGCTTTCTGGTTCAGATAACTGGTTGCCCAGTTATCTAATAATCTAAATATGTGGCATCCAAATGTTCATAGTTATTTGTCAGATATTTTAAATTCGCCCTGAAAACTAGTGACCCATCAAGCACAAGCTCACGAACTATGCATGGTAGACTTTTAGAAGGTGTCCTCCTTTACTGGTTGCCTCTAAATCCCAGTGGTAGAATAGCAAGATAAAAAAATATTAGAAAATTGAGTCGCATTTGTTGAGGCTTGTCTCAAGTTGTGTAGTCTGATGGTTTATGTGTTGGCTTTGAAATTAGTTGAGGCTTTAATTTATTGACTTACATTTTTGTATTGCTTTACTTTTTTTCAGTTTAATAAATTGTAGCTGATGAATCTCCATTGGTGTTTCTTAGGGATCAGATATGATCATTCCTAACAAATGCAGATTCATTAGCATATCTCAATTCCTTTCTCTAATGTGTCTCTGAAGAAAAAGCAGATGCAAGTATTTTCAAGCAGACTTGCTTTACAATGTTGATTTACCAGCATATAGTCTGGTTTTTATCTAAACAGGAATATGCCTTGCTTGTATGATCCATGCTTTTCCATGAAGGCTTTGCCATAGAGACCCAGTCTTTTCTAGCAAGGAAATATTTTTCAAGAGCAAAACCATTCCACTTTTCTACCATGAAGTTTCATGAGGATTAGGTTGCAGCCATGCAAATGAATTAAGATTTGTTAGCAGAGCTTAATTGCAATCTCCAATATGTCTATGTGAAATGCTCATTTTATAAGGTGCTTTCATTGTCTTCAGTACACTTTATCCCTTAATCTGTTCAAATGTTATGAAAATGCAGTTGCAATGCTTTCCCTGACAGCAAACACTTTTAAATGTTAATTTTTAAAGCTTGAATTAAAACATGTTAAGTAGAAACACAGATTAAAAATAAAACAGCTGGCCAAATTTCATATACTTGAAAGAATGATTTAATTTTTTTATAGGTGAATTAAGAGGATTGAGAAATTGTTTATTTCTACTGTTCTTCCTCCCTCCCTCCCTCTTTATCAATAACAGCAGAAATGGTTTGGGCAGAGATTTTCATTCCTTTTTATTACAAGAACTAGTTTCAAGAACAATTATATACCTATTATTTGTGGCAGAAAGCTCTCCAAGAGAAAATTAAGTCTAATTGTTGCTTTATCCAGTTGATGCTTGTCTACAAAAAATAAAAATAAAAAAAATTCCAAATTGGATTAAATGTATAGATAATTACAATGAAGGTAATTTACAAATTTTGTAACAAAGCAAATTTAAAACTAATTGTAATTTAAGATAGAAGCTAAAACATAGCAAAAATGTAAGACACATCTTACACTATTGTCAATCAGTCTTCACTATAGCCTTATCAAAATTTGCCATAAGTGCCAGGTCTCTGTAAGATTAGGATCCTAGAAATTATATATGTGTTTCTCATAAGGCTTCATATTTCATATGATGGAAGAATATAACACTAGCTTTATATCATCTTTTTGTTTTAAATGCCTGATCAACACATTTCACCAACGTCTCATATGCAGATTATAGTTCCAGGATGCCTTAGATATTTGCATTTGTATTTATTAGTTTAGCAAACATGTATACATGTAGCAGGTATAAATATAAACATGGATATAAATGAAAGAAATGAATACAAGTAGATAGGGACAGTAGGACAGGGATGCATGCCCCGTTTACGGACCTCTTAGGAATGGGGTGAGATCCACTGTAGACAGTTTAAGGTTGAAGCTGTGAGGGTTAGAGGATGTAACAACCAAGTCAGGTAGGCCCCAGGTATTGACCTGGAATTATGATATTGTATACAATATACAAAGATGAAACTAGGCTCAGACATTCAACTGAATATATGCCACATATGGTTGTAAGTCATGTGATGGAATGTAGTGAGGAGGTGTATGGTGTGATGGGATTCAGCCAGTTTGCACCAGTTCAAAAGAACTAATTGTTAACTCTTTGTGGAGTTTTGCATACTGGCTGAATAGTACTGCCTGCCTGCCTGCCTGCCTGCCTAATGATTCCAGTAGCTCACACATAACTCAGATGTTCCTGTTAGTTTGTAATTAACCAAATGAAGGGAAAAGAAAAAGAAGAAATAATCATATAACAATTTCCTCAGCAGAAAAATTCTAGCCCCTTTAAACTCGGGGAAAAATAAAGTGAAAGAGAGTGTTTCCCCCCCCCCCTTCTCTCTCCCTTCAGTTAATAGCTCTAGGCAGAAAGCCAAGAACCATTTAACAGGCAAATACTTAGTTGCTATAACAAAACTATAGGAATGCAGTCAGCACAGGAACAGTAGAAATTTACAGATCATACAGATTAACAGGGTTGGAAGGGATCTTGTAGGTCATCCTACAAGCAGGAGATCCTACACTAAATCTGACAAATGGCAGTCCAGTCTCTTCTTGAAAGCCTCCAGTGATGAAGCTCCCACAACTTCTGAAGGCAAGCTGTTCCATTTGCTGATTGTTCTCACTGTCAAGAAATTTCTCCTTCTTTCCAGGTTGAATATCTCCTTGTTCTTGACAGGATTAGGTGAGGGAAGGAGTTCTAAAAAATGTTAATACAGAGGAGGAGTTTCTTGTCAGAATTCTTAAATACATATTTTAATTAGCATAATTGGTTTTATTAATTTGGAATAGGGTTGCAATGCTGCTTCTATGTTTATGTGTTTTGATCCTGCATTTTCAGCATTTAAGAGTTATCTTACAGTATTAGACTGTAAAGATTTCAAATTATCTTGTAACTGTGTTGCTTGCATGTGATGGAGTAACCACACCCTCTGAAGGCAAGCTATTCCATTGGTTGATTGGTCTCACCCTTAGAAAATTTCTTCTTAGTTCTAGGTTGCTTCTCTCTTTGTTTAATTTTCATCCATTGTTTCTTGTTGTGCCTTTTGGTGCTTTGGAAAATAGATTGACCCCCTCATTTTTGTAGGAGCTCCTCAATTTTCCTGACAGAACCATTAATCAGTGGAACAACTTGTCTCCAGACATTGTAAATGCTCCAATACTGGAAGTTTTAAAGAAGAGATTGGATAACAATTTGTCTGAAGTGTTGTAGGGTTTCCTGCCTAAGCAGAGAGTTGGACTGGAAGACCTCCAAATTCCCTTCCAACTCTGTTATTCTATTCTATTCTGTTCTGTTCTATTCTATTCTAAATATTGGAACCTTCTGTTTTATTGTGCTATTTTATTGTGAGATGGACGAAGGAGAAATTTCCTAAGGGTAAAACCAATCAAGTTGGCCATGCCTACACAGTCACATGACCACCCAACCAGTCATTATGGCAGAGAACCAGTTGTTAAATTATTTGAATCCCACCACTGGGCGTATGTCCTGGAGGGAGGGGATGCATTTGAGAGAAGTAAGAGGAAATTCAACTCGGATATTATGTGTGGGAGAAGAGGATGAAAACAGTTGTTCCCGAATAGTCCACAGAGTATATTGTAGATGCAGAAGGCAGAGTCCACAGTCTAGCAGGATTTTGTCTATACTGTAGATGTGAAACAAGAAAGAACTCAGTTCAGAAGAATAACCGAATGTTGTTCTTGGTTTGGGGCCTGATAGTCCTTCCTCACCAGCAAATTGTTCTTCCTTAAAGCATTTTGGTGCATGTTCTGGCTTTGCACCCATAGATGCTTTTAATTTTTCATCCTCAGAAAGTCCTTTACCTGGGTAAATCTGCTGCCTGGCTTTTAGGGAATGAACAATTCATAGGTAGAATAGAATAGAATTATTTATTGGCCAAGTGTGATTGGACACACAAGGAATTTGTCTTTGGTGCATATGTTCTCAGTATACATAAAAAGACAAGATACATTAGTCAAGAATCATAAGGTAAAACACTTAATGGTACTCGTAGGGTACAAATAAGCAATCAAGAAACAATCAATATTAATATAAATCGAAAGGATACAAGCAACAAAGTTACAGTCCTGCAGTTTAAGTGGTCTGTCTTATCTTCAAACTCTGCCTTTTTTTTTAAAAAAAAAAAGTAGGATGGTCAGATCATAGGAGCTATAATCATCGGATTTCATGCCTCAAAACTGCAGAATGACTCTCCTATCCTTTCCTCTTGTCTCTTTTTATATTCCTGTTCAAAGCTGTCATGTCCACTACTGCTCCTAATGGATGGTTTTTATGTGCATATATCTGAAACCCATAATGCGAACCATGTTGCTGAACACGTTGTGAATAGACTGCTCTTCTTTAAAAAGGTGGTTGTTGTTCCCCCCCCCCCATCCTACAGTATTGACTAACTGTCGGTGTTTGATGTATGGGTTACCAGGCTGATGTAGACTTATGGTTAGAGCTTAAGTTGTTAGTTCTGCTTTTGCAGCCAATTCAGAATAACTACAGATGCCTCAAGATATTAAAATTGACTGCTCAAATGGACTCAGTGTGGGAGTTTCATTGGTTTTAAATTGATAACAGCTGAAAGGGAATGATTAAAGCTGTATAAGGGCATAGAATGCCGCTCCGTTTTTCCCTTCTCCCTTTTCACAACTTCTCGCAAACAACTCTTTCTATGGGAATTTTCCTCTCGATGGTAATAATAAAAGTATTTCATTCCTTTAAATTTCCGAATGATGAATAAGGTCATTTCTTCTGAAGAAGGAGCAATTCCTGAGAACCTGGGGAAAAAAACTAGGGGAGGACAAAAGAAGTTTCTATTCTAAAGGGAACATTTTAAGTTAAATAGCATTCCATAAGGTGGACATTGTGTCTATTTCCCAGACATTGGAGCTAAATAAGTTGGATGGGAGACATAAACTGTCATAACAGAAGATTAGGAGTGTTATGTACATCTTTGCTTATCTTCACTACTCCCTACCCCATTATTAAAAAAAATGGGGGGAGAGGAGGAAGAAAGTATAAGTTTTAAAGAACATTTTCAGAAACAAATCGCACAAAGACCTTTTTGCTTTCTTTATTCCCTTGACAGCAGTTATTGTTATATTGGGAAAGAGATTCTGTATGTTTCTTTATCCCAGCAAGACTTAAACTACTTAGATACAGCAAAAGAGGATTTTTTTAAAGAACAACATAGGTATTTCCAATACATATATCCAGGCGTGCATGAAATACATTCTCTTAATCAAAATTTCAAGAGTCTTTAATATGCCGGATTCTGGAAGCTGGTTCCAAAAGTGGCACAGATTACTCAAGTTTGGCTCAGTGGCTAAGACTCTGAGCTTGTTGATCAGAGGGTCAGCAGTTCAGTAGTTTGAATCCCAAGCACCGTGTAATGGAGTGAGCTCCTGTTACTTGTCCCAACTTCTGCCAACCTAGCAGTTCGAGAACACGTAAAAATGCAAGTAGAAAAATAGGGACCACTTTGATGGGAAGGTAATAGAGTTCTGTGCACCTTCAGCATTTAGTCATGCAGGCCACATGACCACAGAGAATGTTTTTGGTACAGCGTTGGCTTTTCAGCTTTGAAATAGAGATGAGCACCACCCCCTAGAGTCAGGAATGACTAGCACATATGTGCGAGGGGAACCTTTACCTTTACCTAAACCAAAATTGTATTTTTGTATTCCTCAAAGCTGCAACAGAAGGGCCAATAAATGCACACACTTGGATTGCTACTGAACAATGACACCACAACTGTAAAGGATTCAATCCATGGGCGCAGACTGAGAATGAAATATGCATAATTCCAAGTCTGAGGAAATTATAACTCTGTTTTAGATATTGGAATTCATTTTGGACTGAATTATCAGTCTTCTCTATTATGGAAGGGAGAAGCCAAGTGAAAACTCATTACCATTAAACTAGTCAGGGAGATTTCTTTACCATCGGAAACATTTGAAGGGGGGAAAATACTGGAAAAAGAAAACATGAATCTCTGCAGCTTCCATTTTGTAAATCAATCTTTGCACACTCAATGAAAACTAGTAGAAATGCAACGTCTCTCAAAATGGTTCCTCTTTTAAGGCTGGTCCAACAAATGTAGGGTGGGCATTTCCACCCCAGCTCAATAATGAATTACATTTTCTGAGAATCTGATCCACAGAATGGAAAATTTTCACCAAAATGTTAGTTTCATCAAGGATGGTATCAAGTATTTGATTCCAAATGTGCATGATGAAAAACTTGGACAAACCATTGTTCTACTTCCAGTGACTTTTGAGCACATGGGACTTGGAAAAAAAGTTTTCTGTATTTAGTAGAAATATCTGGTGGAATCTTCAGACAAATGTTTCAACTTTATCCACAGCTGGAAGCGCTAATAAATTTTGAGATCATTTTATTTTCAATTCTTTGTTGAAAACTTTTTAAATAGCTTTTTCCCAGCAACCAGGTACTTAAACAATGAAGGTCTATGTGTGTACAGCTAAATGCCTGAACTGGGCTGTCCTCTTCGTGTTGTCATGGTAAATTAAGAAAATATGTTTGTTTATCCAGGAAAGTTTCTGTTTACGGGCTGTAAAGATAATTGATCACAATAGAAGTCTTAAAATGATTGCTCTTTGAACTAATTCTTTTAACTAATTCATACAATTTCTTTGCAAACAAAAATGCACAAAATATGCAAAAGAATGACATGTGAGGTCTTGGAAACAAAAAGAGAGAGGCTTTTTTTAAAAAAACTTGAACACCCTAGAAGAGGCAGAAATCTAAGGATATCATAGTGTTTAATATTGTGCAGGTTACTATTAGTTATGCATGCTCTCCTAGGATTATTTTAGGCTTTGCTAAGAAACATTGATTATAGAGTGCTGTCAAAGGCCTCTACACTAATTTTCCAAGTGTCATGCTCTGCTGGAAAGGTATGCAGAGACTATCTCTGGGCTTAAATGATGATTTTATAGCCACATTGTTTAAACATTTTAAACCGCTTCTATTGAATGGTTTCTCTCACAGGTTTGATTCATTTTGATTCTGCTGACAAAGTTCCCATTAAGGAGCACTCTCTTCATAATTTGTCAAAAATATGTAGCAGAGATGAAGGAAGATGAAGCTAATTTGTAATCTCAGAGCACTAACCTAGTTATCCTGACGTAGTTCGTGATGTACACTCTCAGCCAGCCAGAGGTTTTAAAGTTATGAAGCACAATAGTAATAGTAATAATAATAATAAAAATCATTTTGTAAACTGTACAATTTACAAGCATTGTCAAGGGTCAGGGCGACTTATTCTTAGCAAAATAATGAATCTCCTACAAATAATAATTAAACACATGACAAGGGGAAAATGTCAACTTTGTACAAAAGGTTGGACTTAATGCAATAACAACTTTTTTTTTTGGCTATTGGATGATGGTACTGTACTGTATTGGTACTGTAATGATAATGTAATAGAGAGGCATAACATAATATTGTTATTAAATTATTTACCTGAAAGGACTTTAGTACCATTAACAATTACTGTATAATAACAATGCTACCTTATGTCTTAGACCTTTCTGGACCTTTCCTTTCTATTCATGGCTTATAGTCCATCCAGTCATCTACTGCTGCTATGTACAGCATATATATACACAGTATGTCTTGATATGAAATATAAATGCAATACAAAGTGTTATTTTTTAAAACAATGGGTCATTTTATTTATTTATATCTCACCTGTATTATTTTTATAAATAACTCAAGGAGGTGAGCATACCTATTAGTCTTCCTATTTTCCACACAACTACTACTCTGTGAGCTGGGAGAGAGTGACTAGCCCACTTGGTTTTCATGCCTTAGGTAAGACTAGAACTCACCATTTCCTGGTTTCTAACCTGGTGCCTAAGCTTCTAGGCTAAACTGGCTTGTCCTATCCGAAGAGAGGATATTGACATACCCTCCATCCCTACCTAGATTATATTGTTTAATGTCACTGAGCACTCTGTGAAAACTATTCAGAAGAAAAGCTTCAGACCTCCAGCAAACTTCTCTGTTCTTAATTAAACAAGCCTGTTATTTTTCAGGCTTCTGAACCAAGCTTGGAAAAAGGATGTTATTCTTTTAAGCAGTCAAATTATTGAGACTTTTGAAACAGTCACATCTTGTTATCAGCCTTGTGTTAAAGTCTGAAATGGACAGGTTGCTGTAATGAATATATGAGGCTATTTGTGCTTATTCTTCAAGTTTATTCTTGTTTGAAGTCCAAACCCTGTCCTACTAAACATTTGAAGTGTACATGGGCCAGTTGGTTTTAATTTTAAAATACATGTACTCTCCTTCAAAACTTAGTTTTCAAGCACTTAAAAAACACAATTTGAATTTTGAATGTGAAATACAGCTGCAAATGTCAAGTCTAAACAGTCTTCTAGACTGATGATACAACCAAATAGGGTCTTTCACTTATGAGACAGTTAACATTTTCTAAACTCAGATTCCCCATCAAACAGGCTTTTTCACACAAGGACGATATTCTCTGGATTGTGTTACAATGCTCTATACATTTAGTTATTTCTATGTCAGTGCAACCTTCCAGGCCATCCTTTCTAAACAAACCATTGGCCTGCTAAGAGCACAAGAAAACAGCAACTTTAGGCAGCAAGTAATGATCTCAGGATATGCAGCTGTGACCCTCAGCTATTCTTAAAACATTTTTGGGAAGACGGATCTGGGATAAGCCTTTCCTATTGATTTTCTATAGGAATAACATTGAACTACCCAGTCTATTTTACTTCTACATGTTGAATGAGAGTGGAGGAAGTAGCATTTTCACCTTACATAACAACCTGACATGCATATGATTTTAGTTGGGGCTTGCACAGAAAATAGTATCTCTGCTTATTTGTTCTATAATACAGCTCCTGATATTATCACCACTCAGAACTAGCTGTTGATATCCTTAACTCAGTGTGCCAAATAAAATAAATCAGAAGTCATAGCTCATGGCCTCAGTCCCAAGGAAAGAAATGGGTTGCAAATTGGTCATTCATCAGATTTATGTCACTGTTTTTCAGGGATATAGTCACACAATTTGAATAGGGATCATTGTTATGTGTGCCGTATATCTAGTAAAAACTAAACACACAATATTCATAAATGTAAAGCAAAACTTGGAATGGAATCCTCTGAATTTCTTTGATATTATATTTGACAAGCGAACTTTGCTTACAAAACTAGGTAAGTGGACGACAAAACCTTTACAATTTACTATTCACTTTGTATCACATTTCAGGGGCTTATTTAAAGTGTCGCTTCGTCTAATCAACCACTCTCTTGTTTTGTTTTTTCTAGATCAGATTTTTGGTGCTTACCTACACAATGTGTGTGAACATGATGGCTCTACTGTCCCTCGCTTCGTTAAAATGTGTATAAAAGCGGTTGAGGAACGAGGTGTGTATTTTGTGATCTACATACATTCTTAAGTGTGGCTAGTATGTTTATAAGTGATATTTTAAATGATGTCTTTCATTTCCTTACTGATGGACAGCTGGGTGTTAAAACTACAGTGGTATCACCCCTTCCCACTTTATTTAAACTTCCTAATATTCTTTCAAATAAATATGTGCCATCCCTTCCTTTTTTTCTTCTGGAGAGTTACTGATATTATTCAAAATAAATAGCAGCAGTGGGTCTTTTGCCCTTACAATTATTTATTGCAATTTTGTACTTGATTACTATCACCGTTTAAAGCTATAATGTTTACCTGCTGTAAAGATATCTCATTGTAATGTTTACATTCCATTTTCTGCTTTCGAGTAATTTTCAACTGAATGGAGTTAGCAATCAAGTAAAAGGTATTTCTAATGCACACAACCAACTTTCATGAAGTGCATGATAAAGGAAATCTACTTTTACACAGCAGTTGTATTGTATTGCATTGTGCCAAAAAGGTATCCATCAACACCCTTCCTTCTAAACCTCCAATATCCCTTTACAATCTATTTTGGAGGGATCGTAAATCCTTCAAAGCAACAAAGGGGAGTTAAGGGAAGTGCTAGCATGAGAGGACAGAGGATAAGGGGAAAGCCTACAACATTCATTGAAATATGCTCATGTAATATTATATGTATGTAGGGTTAATGGTGTATAATTCCTGGAAATTCCATTTTACTCATATAAATGAATTAGGAAAATTATATTCCCAGGATATCAAGTAGCTATGAAATACGGAAATATTAGAGCCAGAAGTATGTAGTGGAGATTTTGGAATGTGGGAGTCTCTTTTAGGATTGCTATCTTTTGAACTGGCCACTGCAGCTGTCTCTTTATAAGCTTTTTGATCTACACCAATTAGGGATAACATTTAGCTACATTTCATTAGCAGCTTCACCTACTGATTCTACAGGTCAATCCCTTGGAAAAATAACAAGACTTTTCATTTCTACAGTTTTGGGGTTAGTCGATCAACCAAGCCTGCAAGATGAAAGAAAATATAAATGATCTTAAATGTAGATGAATATTCTGGATTTAAAGGCATTACATGTTTGATAGAGCATGAGTTGTACAATTTTTTAAAAGTCACTCCTGCTGAATTTGGAACTTTTACCATTGTGATGTTAAGTTTCCTCTGGCTTCTTCTTGTTTATTGGAAGAGAATTAAAGAAGCTTTAGTGAAAGAATACAGTGATGCACTGCTTATATCCATAAAAGTACTCACTGGCTGCTGGAATAGTTCCTTAGTCCTAGATACTTCCCATAAGGTGGCATTAAACAACTCAAATCCCAAGTACTACGAAATAACTGGTTTGTGGAGCAGATTAATTCATTGAAAAATGCAATCCTGTTTGAAAAATGTTCAATAGTAAATGCCTTTGCTAATGCAATGTTCTTATTTAGTCTATTGATTGGCTGATTGGATTTCCACACTGGTCATCTTATTGCATAATAAATGATTCTGAGTGGCTTACAAGTAAAATGAGATTTGAAATATTAAAATATGTATTAAAGAGAATAGAGATGTTAAAGAGAATAAAGAGCTATTTTAAGGTAATAAATATATTAAAAGAAAGACTGTCCTCATCCTTGCAATATGCCTTCTACCCAAGCAGAAAACTAACCCATGTTGCAGAGTTCTATAAACTTATAGATGAGGCTCCCCCCCCCCCACTATTTTTTCTCCGTTAATTTAAGATATTTCTCACCTTTAGCAAAGCTGGTGCTAAAAATACAGGCAAAAGAATACTATTAATATTACAATATGTTTTTTAACATAGACATTGCAAATACCAGGAAAGGATTCTTTTTTCTATTCCTGGAAAGATTCATCTGGCATTTTACCTTGGCCTTTGCAATACTTTTGAAAACTTTAATTTTAAAATGTTCTCCAACTCTGCTGTTTTGAAACTTTTCAGGCAATAAGAATTATAGTGCAGTTTTAACATTGTTGGGTATTTTTCTGATATCTATAGACATAAATTTTCTTTTGGTCATTGACCAATAAAAGCATAATCAATAAAATGCACCACAGAAAACTATTCCCTAGCAAGAAGAACTGTTAGCAGCCATTTAAGAGTGAAGTGTACCAATAACTTACCAAAATGTTGCCCCTTTTAGAGAAATACCCATATCTTTGTTATTCATAGAGATTGCAAATAAACATTATCAGAGTGCCCCAAAATTACTCTGTATACCTTCCAACAGACTAATATACTAATACATCTAATACACTTCCTTGAAAAATACATATTTACATACAGTATATACAGTATATACATTCAATACATACATACATACATACATACATACATACATACATACATACATACATACATTTGCAAGGAAGCATATTAGATGTCTGTAGTCTGTGAGAAGACGGGCAGAATAATTTTAATTCTTTAGAATAGTTTTTATAAGTACTGTAGTGCATGATTTTGCTTTGATTTGTATGCTTCCTTCCCTTCACTTACTATAACTTAAAGCTAGCATATGGCATTAGCTAAGTAGAGATATAAATAATAACTAATCTCAGTGGCATGTGATAGAATTTGCATTTTATCACTATTTACGACTTCGTCCTTGATATACATTTTTCTTTTCTTTTCCTGGACTAGGATTATAATTCCTGTGCCTTTAACTTCTGTTTACTCAGTGTGTTGTTTTCACTAAATTCTGGCACAAACTATTGCAGGACAGCAGTAATTTATGTGAAGCTAAATCCAATATTTATGAAAGCTTCTGATGACATTTTAGACAGGGGTTGGTATTAGGAAGCCATATGTGGAGGTGCCAAGTCTCCCAGCATGGCTGGGACTCAACAGATTTAAAGCCCTCCTCCTAATGGCCAGATATGCTTCCAGCCAAGTTATTCAACTACAGAGTCATGGGAAATACTTATGTACCAATTATGGGAAAGGCATAGTTAATGAAAACTGTATGTTTACTTACATAGTCTTAGTAAGATGGCCTAAACATTCATTGCAGCTGGCATCTTGGCTGAAACAGAGAGTTCTCTCTCTCTCTCTCTCTCTTTGTCCCATCTTCATACTGTAACCGTACAGTTTCCCTTAAGTTGAAAGTTTCTTTTCTTTTTCTGAAGAACCTCCATTGCAGAACTAGATTGTACTACTCTGATGTATTGCTCCCTGTGAAAATAAGTACTGGCAGTGAAAAGCCTCAGGTATAACATTCCATATCTTAAAATCAGTTTAAGTTCACCTGAATTCATTTGCGAGTTTCACATTGCACATTTACTGGCAATTTGCAAAAAATCTTGTCTCATTTGATTAACACTGCCTGCTAGATGTGGCCATCGGCTACACAAAATCATTTTAAATTAAAAGCTAACAATAATATATTATTTTCATGTGCCATACAGGAGAAGATATACTTTAAAATAAATGGGATATGGAAAATAATAATATTGAATAAAAGGAAGGAACTTCAGAATGTGTCAGATAGTCATTTCAAACTAAATTGGGCAAAAATAATTTGTTGATGCTAAAGGTTTCATTGAAAATGTTACATAGCCACTAACAAGGATTGCATTATTATTTTAATAATTTGGCTTACTGGTATTGTTAACTTGTTGCCAGTCCTGTGTCTTATATCCTTATATAAGATTTATTCATCATCATGAGCAAAGTGAGCATGCATGCGCAAAATGGCATGCACAGGAAACCGGCAGTAATGTCGGCAGAAACCTAGCCCTGATTAATATGTTAATGTTAACATATTGAGAGACATGGTGGCATAGTGGTTAAAATGCAGTATTGCAGGCTAATTCTGCTGACTGGCAGCAGTTCAATTCTCACTTATTCAAGGTTGACTCAGCCTTCCATCCTTCCGAGGTTAGTAAAATGAAGACTCAGATTGTTGGGGTCAATATGCTGACTCTGCAAACTGCTTAAAGAGGGCTGTAAAGCACTGAGAAGCAGTATATAAGTGCTATTGCTATAATATGTCAGTATTAAAGCCCACCTTTATTATTGGTTAGACTAGAACTTCTGTGTAAGAAAAAGAGAACTTGTTTTGTGAAACATTTCTGTTCTAGGATTATTTTCACATCTATTTTCTAGTTAGTTATGCAAGACTATTGAATTTTGCTTTGTGGCTCACCAACAATTAGAATAATGTATTTAAAAACATCTCTTTAAAATGCATATGTTTGTAAAAAGAATAGACAAATATATTAGAAAAACTGGAAATATATATGTGAGGGGCAGACCCTAACTTTGTTCTCAGCTCCACACTACAGTCCCCCCTCATTATCCACATGGGAATAATATGATTCTTTAGAGAGAAGTGTTCTGAATGAGAAAGACTGTTGGATCTCTAGTTTGCCATTATTATTTAAAATGAACCTAATCACAATATGGTTCATCTTTCAGATCTGTTTTGATTTTTAATTAGGGTGTAATTGTGATCCATACAAGGCCAATAACAAACACACTAAAGTTAGTTAGCAAGAGGGAGGAGTCTGTGCATTAATACGAATGCTGAGTCCAGAGGCTACCATTGGAAACAGCAATACCAACATCTAATTCTCTCATCTTTCTCTTTCTATTGTGGAATAATGGAAATAATTCAGCGCCATCCTGCTTTTGAGATGAAAAAGAGGCCAAGGATGCCATATGGTACCCTTTAAACTTAATGAGAAAAGACATGTGTCCATATGGAGAACAAAGGGACAAGTGACAAAATGTATGCCATGACATCACAACACAAATGCTGTTATTTACATACTCATGTCCAAAGTTGGGATTATAAGTATGATAATGCAGTCTATCTCTCCCTCCCTCCCTTTCTCCCTCTTTCTCTCTGTCTCTCTCTCTCTCCCCGTCTCTCTCTCTCTGTCTCTCTCTCTCATCTCTCTCTCTATCTCTAGCATCATGTTACTATTTTTTCATTACACAGATACTTCCTGAGAAAAGAGAGGAACAGGAAAAGTTAAGTTGCTAAACTCACTTGCCCACATCTACAACATAGGAAATGCTCTTTTGATTCAAGCCAAAGGCCATATCATCCTGCAGACACAGTCATAGGTTTCTGGAAACCCAAAAGAAGGGATATGCGGTTAGTACCCGATCTGGTCAGGGAGAAAAGCTAAAGGCTAGATAGGTGTTCCTATTTTATCTGATATTTTAATATCAAAGTATTGCCTTCAGGGAAAATAGTTATACTGAAAGTTGCTAATATCACGGGACTCCGGTTTGTCACTTAAAGGCTTTTGGATTTCTTTCCGAATATTCTTAATGGGCTCCATTCTTTTCTTTTTAATTGATCTAGTTAGAAACGTTGTAAAGAATCGTGCCCAAATAATTTCTATCATGAGAACCAGTGACCTCCAAGACAACTTGTATACTCAAATTCTTAATGTCAGTGTTTGCAACAACACTGCTGATTTTTTCTCTCTCTCTGTTGCAAGAATTATATACAAAAATCACATAGTTGACTCTTAGCCAAAAAGTCCTCCTGAGATCCCTAGCCCTGAATAAAGATTTAAGAAAGACCTTTAGTCCACTTCGGAGAAGGTCCCTAGCTTTAAAAACTTTTATCTCTTAACTTTACTTGTTAGCAGCTGTTCTATTTTTTTGCTGTCATTTGTTTGACAGCATCCAGTTATAGGTTCCGATGTCTGTTTAAAGAAACAGGGAGGTTGTTGGCTTTAAAATCCCCTTACTGCTTGTGTGTTCAACATTTTCCCAGGCTTTTCTGCATAGTTTGCCAAGCAAAGGGACTGACCTTTTGTAGCAAACACTTTTTCATTTCAAAATGCTCACTTTGATTTTTGTCCCATTTTATGCTCATTCCAAACTGTTTACAGCCCACTAAAAATGACTGTGAATTATATGTTTGTGTAATAGATTCCTTTTGTGGTTGAAGAGGAATGTTTACTTTGTGCAATTAGTTATCTTTGGGTAGATTACAGTGACCTGGAAAAAAAGGGGCCTAAAATGATTATAGTACCTTAAGTATTTCCTTTTGTTATCTCCTATGGCAGCAATGTAAAAAAAAAATTTTTTTTCTCCCCGAGCCTCTGTTTGTGAACTCATCGTTTCATATAGAGCAAATGATCTTCCACCAGTCTTTTGCTCAAATAGTTTGCTTTGCCTTTTAATGTGGGAAAGGATTTTAAATTTCATGTTCCCTCTCTCCAAGCTGAAGCAGGATTAGAGCAATCTAATCTCTGATATCTTTTGGTCAGAAAAGGGATCCTCCCCACCCACCCCCAAAAAAGATATATGTAGTTTGACAGACATATGGAATTTTCTAGTATGCATACTAGCTCTTGTAAATACGTTTTATACTTCTGTACAGTCAGTATAAGTATTGTTGATGAAGTGTATGATTAAGATGTATACTGAATTGAGAAACTGGGGTTCAGGTAACCATTTAATCATGGGTGCTTTGGGGGTGACTTGGTCCTGTCAGTTTCTCTCAGCCCAACCTACCTCAGAAATTTTTGTTCTTAAATAAAATTATAGTTGTAAATGCTGTAAATGGGTAAGATTAAACCCATTTTATCAACAACAGCAATAATGGCATACCCCAAAATTTACATATTAACTGTCCCCAAAATTGCTTCAATAATAATAATAATAATAATAATAATAATAATAATAATAATAATAATAATAATAATAATAATAATAATAATAATAATAATAATAATAATAATAATAAATATTTATTTCTTAGCCGTACCCTCTCCCGAAGGACTCGGGGCGGCGTACAACAAAACATAGGAAATAAATATATCGACATACATATAACAAAACATATACCAAGACATATACACGACATATACAAGGAGGAGGTGAAGTGATAGATAAAAACAAGTAAAAACACAATGTTTAAAAACCCCTAAATAAATTGAATGCAATTAAAATACCCCAAATAAAAAAACCCGTCAGGAGCGATATAGTTGGATCAAAGTTGAGCCAGGCCAGCAACTTGAAAAAGGTGGGTCTTGAGCTTTACACGAAAGGAGCGGAGGTCAGAGGTATTCCTAATATCCGGAGGGAGGTCATTCCACAGGGCTGGGCCCGCCACAGAGAAGGCTCTACTCCTAGGCGCCGCCCCTCGACACTATCTGGTGGACGGCACCTGGAGGAGGCCCTCTCTGTGCGAGCGGATTGGTCGCAGGGATGTATGGGGCAGAATACGATCCCGCAAGTAACTAGGTCCTGAGCCATGGAGCGCTTTAAAGATTGTTATCAAAACCTTGAAACGCACTCGATAGACCACAGGAAGCCAGTGCAGCTCGCGCAGGAACGGTGTCACATGGGAGTACCTAGTAGTCCCCATAATTACCCGCGCGGCTGCGTTCTGGACCAACTGTAGCCTCCGGGTGCATTTCAAGGGAAGCCCCATGTAGAGAGTGTTACAGTAGTCCAAGCGAGACGTCACCAGCGCATGAGTGACTGTGCGTAAGGCGTCCCGGTCCAGTAGGGGGTGCAATTGGCGCACCAGGCGAACCTGGTGGAACGCCCCCCTTGCCACGGCTGTCACATGGTCATCCATGGACAGCCGGGCATCCAGGAGGACGCCCAAATTGCGCGCCCGCTCCACGGGGGCAAGTTGAATGCCCCCGATGGCCAATGATGGAATTAATTGGCTGAACCGGGGAGCCGGTACCCACAGCCGCTCCGTCTTGGAGGGGTTGAGTTTGAGTCGGTTGTCATCCATCCAGATCCGTACGGCTTCCACACACCGGGACATCACTTCGATGGCCTCGTTGGGGTGGTTCGGGGTGGAAAAGTACAGCTGAGTATCATCAGCGTACAGATGGTATCCCACCCCGAAACCACGGATGATCTCACCCAGCGGCTTCATATATGTGTTGAACAGGAGTGGTGAGAGGACCGACCCCTGTGGCACCCCACAAGTAAGGGGGCGTAGGGTCGACCTCTCCTCCCCTGCCAACACACGCTGCGTCCGGCCAGAAAGGTAGGAACCGAACCACCGCAAAACGGTGCCCCGGACCCCCAACCCCTCCAGCCGGCGCAGCAGGATACCATGGTCGATGGTATCAAAAGACGCCGAGAGGTCTAATAGGACCAGGATAGAGGAACAACCTCTATCTCTGGCCCTCCAGAGATCATCCACCAACGCGACCAAGGCCGTCTCTGTGCTGTGACCGGGGCGGAAGCCGGACTGGCGCGGGTCTAGATAATCATTTTCCTCCAGATGCCGTGGAAACTGGTAGGCCACCACACTCTCTACAACCTTCGCCAAAAAGGGAAGGTTGGAGACAGGACGATAATTGGCCAGCTCCAAAGGATCCAGGGAAGGCTTCTTGAGCAAGGGTCTCACCACCGCCTCTTTCAAGGCGGCCGGGAGAGACCCCTCGCTCAGCGAAGCGTTCACTAGGTCCAGGAGCCAGTCTCGTGTAACCTCCCAGGATGCCAGTACAAGCCAGGAGGGGCACGGGTCCAATAAACATGTGGTGGGTCGCAGTCGTCCACGCATTCTGTCCAAATCCTCGATGGCAACCAAGTCAAACTCCTCCCAGGTCGATTCCTCAAGACTCGCCACGGACGTCTCCATTGGACCACTAACAGGGGCCCAATCCTTCCGGATTTGAGCTATTTTGTCCTGCAGATATTTCCCAAATTCCTCTGCTCTGCCCTGTAGAGGGGCCTCCCGCGGCCTCTGAAACAAGAGGGAGCGGGACACCCGAAACAGGGCGGCAGGGCGGTTCTCTACGGATGCAATGAGAGTGGCACAATATTGGCGTTTGGCCACTCTCAATGCCACAAGGTACGTCCTTAAATGGGCTCGTGCCTGTGTTCGATCAAGTTCGGAACGAGAGGATCTCCAATGACTCTCTAGACGTCTCTTGCGGCATTTCATCACCCTCAGCTCCTCGGTAAACCAAGGGGCCAGGGTGGATCGTTGCCGCCGGAGAGGCCGCAAAGGCGCCACCCGGTTCAAGGCCCCGGTAGTCGCATTATTCCACGCGACCACCAGTTCCTCTACCCAGGGGCGGGTCAAGGTTACAGGAGGTGGCCCAAGCTCCGTCTGGAACCTATCTGGTTCCATCAGGCGCCTGGGGCGGAACCATCTAGTGCTTTCCGGTTCCGCCTCCCCGCAGCGGGAGGTAGCACCAGGGAAGTCAAGACGAAGGAGTGAGTGATCTGACCATGACAGGGGAGTGATGGTTAAGTCCCCTCCTCCCAGATCACTCAACCACTGGCCAGAGACAAAAACGAGATCCAGAGTGTGTCCTCCCTCGTGTGTCGGGCCCTGAATCATTTGAGTCAGGTCCATGGCTGTCATGGAAGCCATGAACTCCCGAACCCCCTCTGATGCTTCTCACATTTATGGCAGGTTAAAATCCCCCATCACTAAAAGTTTGGGGGTCTCGACCGCCACCGATGCGATCAGCTCGAGGAGTTCAGGCAGGGCCGCTGATGTATAGCGAGGAGCCAGGTATACTATCAGCAGGCCCAACTGTCTCCCAGGGCCCCATTTCACAACAAGGGATTCACATCCGGACGTCTGTGGCACAGTAGACTCCCTCGGCTCTAAGTCCTCCTGAATAATTACTGCCACCCCACCGCCACTTCCCTGGGCCCGGGGCTGGTGAAATGCTCGGTAGCCTGGTGGGCACATTTCCACGAGGGGAAGACCTCCCTCGTGGCCCAACCAGGTCTATGTTATTCCCGCGAGGTCCGGCTCCCCCTCTAAAATTAGATCGTGAATGAGGGGGGCCTTGTTAACAATGGACCTTGCATTGCATAACAACAGCCTCAAGCCCTGGGTCTGTAACTCTTGACCACCTAGACCGCGGGGATTGGTACAAGCGACCGGGTGTAACCAGCAACCACGGTCTCCCAACCGACTATAAGTTCTTAATCTGTCCTCGTATCTGCCCCTCCCTGCGACCGTTGGAATTAAAGAGCCTTGTATAGGAATGATATCCTCCCCCTCCTCCTCCCTTCCGCTCCTTCTGCTCGCGACCACACCTGGAGGCCCGGCTCTCACATCGCTCCTGACCTCACCCACCCACCCCCGCCCCCCCCTTCCTGGAGCCCCCTAAAAAGGATAAAAAACATTTCATTAAAAAACCCCTAAGTTTGCGCTTCCTCCACCTCTCTGGGTTCACAAACCCGTCATCAAGGTGGGCCCCGGAGGGGGCAAAGGGCCATGCCTGCGAGAGGGGGGATTCCCGCAGCTGGAGCAAGTCCGACCTCGAATACGTAATGGTAAAAAGCTATGACAAAGTCAGGGTGCTGTTGATGTTAAAATCAATAAGCCAGGATCTAATGGGAGGAAAGGAATGTCCACGATCACAACTAGGTGGGAAGATCTTATGTTGGCCAGGTGATCGGTTGGAAGATGGATGGTAAATAAATAGATGGAGGCTTGGGTGCGGTCCATTATGGGCGGAAGAGGGCAGATAGTTTGTAGTAGCTAGTTGTTATAAAATAGCAGATGGCGAGGGTGAGAGGGGGAGAGGTAGTAGGAGTAGCCCGGCAGGTGAAATGCCGTAAGTCATAAATAGCAGGAAGTCAGCAGGATACCAGATGTTAAACGGGCAGATTATAGTCATCAGGGGCACCTGGGCACAAGCCATGGCAGGTAGTTTGCAAAAGGACAATAGATCTTAGTCTGCCAGGTGGGGGGGGGGCAATAGATCTTAGTCTGCCAGGTGGGGGGGGCTCCTGCCTGTCTCCAGGACAGGCCCTGTTCTGCCCCTAATGCAGAAGCCCTGTTCTGCCCCCCTTCCCCTTTCTGCCTGGTTCCAGCACACAGCACAGGTGGGGGGGGGCAATAGATCTTAGTCTGCCAGGTGGGGGGGCTCCTGCCTGTCTCCAGGACAGGCCCTGTTCTGCCCCTAATGCAGAAGCCCTGTTCTGCCCCCCTTCCCCTTTCTGCCTGGTTCCAGCACACAGCACAGCTTCCAGCAGCTAGTCCTGGCTTCAACCTGCCTCCCCTCCTGGTCCGGGCGCCGTTCCAGCCGACTTATGCCCTCTCGGAGGCCTTCCGTCGGCATCCTGCGTCACGGGCCTCTCTCCGTCCTCGCGCTGCCCTCCGGTGGCCGCCGCCATAATCGGTCTCCAATTCCAACTGCAATCCCCATGTCAGCCAGTGCTTTCTTAATCTCCCTCTGGCTATTCGCCATCCTGACGGACCAAATTAGGTCTCAAAGAAAACCAGGGTGGTCATTGAGGCTCAATCCCGGCCCAAAAGGTGGAAAAAGGGCCGGCAGCAACCCCTCCTTTGTCAAAGAGCTCCGGAGCATTTTCGGAGCTCAGAAGTCAGCTGCCATTCCCCGGAAGCTCCTCCTCCTCTTTCAATTGACTTTGAAATCAGTCCAGAGCAAAACTAACCTATATTTCATTCTCAAACATTGCATGATTATAATATGAATGAATAGATCTTAACTCTGTTCAAGTGTTTCAATAAGATTTACTTGTATCAAAGATCATCTTCAAGAAATCTTCATTCCTCTTTGGTTGTATTTCAATTTTTGCCCTTCTCTCTTTTCAGTCAAATTTAAAGTCTATGATGATTAGAGCTGTGTTTCTTTTTTAATTATAAAATATATAAATATACAAAGTATAAATATAGTGTTTCATAAGAAATAATCTATTCAGAAACACTGAACAAACGTTCTAATAAAAAGATTGTTCCAAATTTAAAAGAAAATATCCATCAAAAATTTGTAAAATACAAAAAACAATCAAACAGATAAACTATAAGAACAATATTCACATGTCCTCTCAAGGGCAGTTCTTCCAAAGCTAGATTATTTATGGTAGAGGTCTCTATATAAATCAGGCATTCTACTATAAATCTCATCTGATTTTTTTTCATGGAGTTTCCTATATAATGCTTGCAATGGATGATGATTTTCATAGGCTAATCAAGGAGCAATGGCTGTAGTCAATATGTAGATATATCCCCTATTATTTTATAACTGATTGTTTTAATGTTTTTTTTAAATGTTTTATGTTTTGAACTACCCAGACCCATTGGATATGAGATGGGAGGCAAATAAATTTTATAATAAACCAAACCAAACAAATTGTTCCCAATTTCATAGTTGTAGAAAGAAAGGAAAAAGTTAAAGATGCTTGCCCTCTGGCATAATTTGAATATTTGAAATGATGTGACTTCGATCCTAACTGTGTAAGTGAAGAGAATACAAAGAATAAAAAAGAACATGTTTTTCCTCTAGCACAATGAAAGAAAATAAGTCAGTCGTTAAATGATATTATTCAGTCTCTTTTGTAAATTTAGTGCTGTGCTGGCACAAGAAATGCTTTTTTGCTCTGAATCCATGAACGGCTTTTCAGATTTTCTGTTCTATCATCTCTCCCAACTGTCCAGGTCAGATTTTAAGGGCCAGTGGGTGGGTGACCTCTGCTGGGAGAGAAGTCACTTCCATGCCATTGTTTGGAAGGTGATTTAAATGTAGTCCTATGCGTCTGGGTGTAGTGCTTCACTATCCTCTCTTCTTCTTCTCTGCATTGTTCTATTTACATTGTTAACATGATTTCAGGACCTATCATTACTGAAATTCTGTAAACTGTTCTATATGTTCCTTTTGGCGGAAGAGCAGAGTAGAACTGCATTAAATAGCTGCCATGTCACTAAGAGTTACTGAGCCTTGATGCACGACATACGAGCCACTCCAAGCTTATTTCAGAACCTCATCATCTCCTTTGAGCTAATTTGTTTGTTATAAACATCTACCCAGAAATCCATAATATCTACAGATTTGTTTTATTTTTCTAAGTTTATTTACAAATTGCTTATCCCTGATGGTTGCCTTTTAGCAAACAGTTCCTAACCTCTTCCCCCCCCCCCCCCACACACACATGCTTCCCTCTTTATATAAGTTTCCAGTTACCGGTACCTTTGAGAGCCGTATCCTGAAAGTGTAGGGATCATATTGCTCTGCTAGATGATCTGAGCTCTTAGTTCTGCTAATTTTGTAGTATACATTCTTTCCCAGTTTGGGAAAATCTATTATACTTGGAACCAAGCATGCACTAAAAGCTAATACTTCCATGAAAAATGTGCAATTTGTACTGTTTAACATTTGACAAGATCCTTGAAGGTTTTTTTTATGGTTTGTCTCCTTCCAAGATTTCAGCCCCTTGTTTTTATATGCACGTAGAGGAAAAATAAGCAAAACAAAATGATAGCAAATGCAAGCTATTTTAGAGGGGGGGGGGGGACCATTCAGTTTTTCAATAGATAAAACAATTTTGCATTACAGAACTAAACAAATTGAGTTCAGGTCAGTAAAATACATACCTTATCAACCATTGATTTTATTGCTTTGTGGAATACAAACAAATATTAGCCAAATCACATTCCAAGCAATTTTACCTTGGAAGTTTATGCTATAAAAAGATGTTTTTAAGTTATGAGCAGAAATTAGTAGCAAATGAATGCACACGTCTTGGCAATAATTGCTCTACAAATTCTGCCCTCTGACTCATTTTATCCAGCTACAGCCACCTTCTTCAGAGCAAAAGCTAGTTCATTATTTTGTACAAAATCCAAGTTACAATTGGCTCAGAAGGGTATTTTCTCTCTGGGGCCTGAGTGTCTGTAAAAAAAGCCACACTCTGGGTCTTTTTGTTTTTTAAGGGGAAAAAAAAAGGGGGGGAAAGGCATTAAGAGACATTAAGAGTACATTTTAGAAAATGTACGATGTACAAATTAGAAGGGAAGCAGAAAAGGAAGAAGGAAAACAATGTATTGTGGAGGTATGATCTGGAAAGTATGAAGAATGGAGCCGAAGCTGCATTTTTCCTATAAAGTAGAAAAAAAATGGAATTACAAATAATGGTACAGTACCCCTTTAAGCCAGTTGCCATCTTTCTTAAAGTCACCTGATACCTGCCTCGTTGACTAATTCATTCCAGAGAAATGTATCCCATGCTAATAAAAGAAAGCATTTGAATAGTAAGAGTTGCCAGAACAAATAAGTGGTTACTGACTGTTTACCACAGAAACATTTGCTGTGACAGGACTAAATTCATACCTGGGAGCACTCCAGTGGTTTTCTTGGCACACCAGCCTGAGAGGCATTTATACTTGTCCTCTTTTTTTGCTATAAAAATCAGTCTTTTGGTAAACTTTTGGTTTTGAGTAAAGGCAATATTCAGAAATAAATCCCAATAATCAATGCATTCACCATACAAGACAGAATCTTCCCCACTTTATTAATTTATTTAATTTGGAAAGGGGCACTTTTTCTTCAAACCCTAAGCTGAATTTCACAGTTTATTCTAGCACTCATGGAAATGGAGAAACTCAAGCAGGAGGCAATACCCTAATCAAGGAACTACCAACTGAGACCAATAAGCTAACAATAAACAACAGTCTAATCAAGGACCAACAAGGACACTATTGACACGGCAAGCCATTAGTATATAAAAACAGAGCAAACCCACTCCTTTCTAGCACTGATGATGTTACCTAGTTGTGGAATGAAACGTCTTCAAGAAAACAACCAAGCTCAGAGAGCATCAAGGATCCCACTAAACGACGTGCTACGAATCCTTGATAAACTAGGAATAAAATATTTCCTGATTAATTAGTGGCTTAACTTTTGCTAATATTTGTATTATATCTCTTTTTCGAGGAACTCAAAGAAACATATATTTCCTTTCCTTCCTCACTCCAGGTCTTCTGACCCCCCCCCTTTTTTTAAAATCCATACAGCAACCATATAAAAAGTCAGAACAAGAAATACTGACTGATCAGGAGAACCCAATAAAATCCATGGCTGCATTGAAGGCTGAATCTCCTAAATTCTAGATAGCAGCTCCTTACTTACTGGTGAATTGCCAACTAATAGTTGATGGGGAAAAAGAGGTTTATCTTTTCTGTCACTGACAAACAAAAACTTACGGTATTTTTATAGACATTTAAAGATATTCCACAGTAAAAGAATAAAACTTTAAAACATCGGAAGCTGACAACTTACTCAATCCATGATCTCTGATTATTCATAATGATTCACCATAGTGATTCAATTACTGCAATGGGCTAAAACAGATGAGACTTACACCGTGTATCAGTTCTTAGTTTACATATTTTATTTACAAAAAATTGCTCAGGAATCCTATCTGTAGAACAACCACCATATGCAGAATGTTATAAACTTAATCTGTCCCTCCCCTCCATTTTTCAATTTTTTTTCTGAAACTCAACTGGAATAAATGAAATTTGGCATAGATCTCCTAATCCGGATTACTTCCACAGCAGGCACTTTTGGTGTTCCCTGGGACTGAACTCTAAAAACCATGTGGGATTCTAAGAACTAGTTGTTTTGTTTTGGCAATAGGTGTCACATGTGGATCAAAACAAAACTGAATTTGTGATATAAAAATAGATTGTAACTGAGTTGGGCCATGAATTCCTGTCCTCCTCTTAGAGGGAAATATCTGTGGGTACCCAAGACAGCCACCCTCCCATAACTAACAGTCTTTTAGGGGGATTTGCAGATTTCAAAGCCAAAGAGCCAGCGCTGTACGAAGACATCTCCATGGTCATGTGGCCGGCATAACTAAATGCCGAAGGCACACAGAACACTGTTATCTTCCCACCAAAGGTGGTTCCTATTTTTCTATTTGCATTTTTACGTGCTTTCTAACTGCTAGGTTGGCAGATGCTGGGACAAGTAATGAGAGCTCACTCCGTTACATGGCACTAGGGATTCAAACCGCCAAACTGCCGATCTTTCTGATCAACAAGCTCAGCATCTCAGCCATTGAGCCACTGCATTCCTATACGTCACTGCAGTAACTATACCTCCACATATAAGCTGTGAAATCGTGACCATCCATAGACACCCAGCTGATATTATCCTTCACCAATGCACATGTACACATAATCTTGAGCTCTGCTCTGATGTTTTAAAATGCTAAAACTTAAATATTTGATTTCACTCTCAACAATATGCATGGAGGCTTGCAGTAACACTAGCAGAGCAAATACTGCCTGCCCATGAACTTGTGTAGTCTCACATACAAGTGATATACATTATTGTTTAAAAAATGTCTTTAAATGTTAGAAGACTTCTATCAGAAAGTTCTTCTTCCTGTTCTTTAAAAACAAAACTTTTCTTTCTGATTGTTTCCTGAGTGAAATAGATGCATAACTAAACAGATGTGAAAAATGTCAAAATTATTGAATATATGTACAAATTCTCTTCAAATATATAATTGTAGTTATTATTAGTTTCCCTTTAGAGATATTACTAGCAATGAGCTTGCTCCTCTCTCTGTTGGGATCTTTCAAGAAGCTGAGCATTGTTTGCATAGTATGGTAAGAAGCATATGGCATAACATTTTAATTAATCTGATCAGCAAGGAAGCAGTTTTAAAAAAACATTTTAAAAACAGCCACTGAACTTTCTGGTGATATTGGAAAGTAAGGATCTAAGTTTCTGCACTGCTTCAGAGTTACTACACAACTTTTATATATTTAAGATAATAAGAAATTCGTAACCATATGCCTTAGTAAATGTTAGGTTTTTTTCATAGCAGTCCTGATCTCATTGACTCATTGAAAAATGCCCTTGTTTTAAACTAATTTGTAATAGTAACAAATGTATTTCCTATAGGTGCTGCCCAGATAAGCTGCTAGAACAAAAATTTTCCCACCATAAATTATTTCAAGGTTCTCTCATGTTAGTTATTGAATTTCTTATGCTTTGGAACATGATGTGAAAGCTGACATGTGCTTCCAAATTTTTGTTGCATATGTCTGTATTTCATAATTGGTATGATCTATTTTTCACTTGAGCACTAAATTGTCAAATCTCTGATACACCAGTGGGTAACTTCACAGTTATCTGTATCTAGAAATATATTTGCAATATTATCTCCCTGTCTATTATTCTTTCTTTACACCCTTTTGTCCTAACACAATTCAGATCACTCCCAAATTGCATTGTACAGTTGCTCTTGTCATTTTGCAATGCATGTATTTGTTTAAATCCTTTGCCTTGTGTCTTCAGAGAGCCTAGGAAAGTAAGGAACAGAAGTTAAAATAATCATTTTAAAAACATTTTGGCAACAGAAAATCAACTATAAAACACTAAAAAATGAGGTCAAAAATAATAATAGTTCAAGTATTTCAAAACAGTGTTTTTTAAAAAGGACAGTGATAATTTTTTGACCACTGACCATTTTTTTTCAAATAGAAGATTGTTTAGACCCGAATGCTGGAAATTGAAGTCTACAACTCTTAAAGTTGCTAAAATTCAGAAACTCTAGTTTAAGACCATCCAATGAAAAAGAAGACACTTCAAAGACATTCAAAAGGGAGCTGTTTCTGGTCCTTTAGGGCATTCAGAATATGTAACAATCACATGTATAGAACACAATAACAGAGTTGGAAGGGACCTTGGAGGTCTTCTAGTCCAAACCCCTGCTTAGGCAGAAAACCCTGTACCATTTCAGACAAATGGTTGTCCAATCTCTTCTTTAAAACTTGCAGTGTTGCAACATTCACAACTTCTGGAGGCAACTTGTTCCATTGATTAATTATTCTAACTGTCAGGAAATTTCTCCTTAGTTCTAAGTTGCTTCTCTCCTTCAACCTGTATCAATTGCCCTGTGTCATTCTGTATGAATTGTATTCATCCTGTATCAATTGTCCAATATATGCTACCTCAAACTGGTCAGCCATCATATAAAAGGCATCTCAGTTCAGAGAAGGAGAAAGGGCATAGGACACGTTTCAGAAGAACCCTTCCTAGTTTTTCAGAGAATAAAAAGAAAGGGGAAGGGAAATGCTTCCAGTTTTGTGAGATTTTATTAATGTAACCTTAATAAGAAGTAATAGAAGTAGTGTTCCTGATTGGGTTTCTTGTCTGGACTACCTGTTTTTTTAAAAAAAGAATTTTATTGATTTTTACAAATGTTTATAGGAAAGGGTAAATAGGTACAACAAAAGTTTGACAGCTACATCGTGCGAAAGGTAGAAATCCCCCCAAATCTCACAACTTTTACAGAAAAAAAGGGAATAAAAAATTAAGAAATAAACATTGGCAGCTTTTTGTTTTACATTATATCAACAATATGTTCAATCATCTTTTGTGTCACTTCCAACAATTACATTATAACAACAATTGCAATAATGTTTCAAACTCATTTTTGTGACCTGAGTCTTTTCACTATTGCTTCCTCCCCCCTGTCTTCTGACAGAGCCATGCCCCCCCCCATATCTTGTGTACTGTCCCCTGTTCCATCTAGAAAGGCACTATATTTTTCAATGAAAGCCTCTGCCTCCACAACTGTATTAATTCTAATTCTAGTGCCCTCCCAGAAAATCACCATTCCTTCTGGCAATAACCATCTGAACCAAATTCCTTTATTATATAATTTCTTTGATAAAGAGGAATATTTCTTCCTCTTATCTCTTACTTTCTTTGGAATTTGTTTGAGGATGGTTATTTCTTTGTCTTTATATTTTACTGGTCCCACCCTTTGAGCTCCTAAAACCTCATCTCTTGTAGTCTTTCTAAGAAATTTAACATGTATTTCCCTTGGAACATTGTGTGTTCTAGGGTATGCTGAGTTGATCCTATAAATCAAATCAATATCCCACCATAGCTGTTGTTTATCTCTTTTAAAGTATTCTGGTAAAACTGTGGCCATGATCTCCTTAAGGTCTTCATTTTCTGTCTCTGGTAGGTTTTGAAATCTGAGAAAAAAAGACATTTTTTCAAATTCCATTTTTATCATATGATTTTCAAATTCTCTATTCCCCTTCTGGACAATCTTAACCTCCTCCCTCAGCCCAATCGTGTCTTCCTCCAGTACACCTATTCTCTGTTTATTTTGTGTTGCTCGTTGTTGCATTTCTCTGAGTTGATCATTTAAGTCTGCTAGTTGTTTTTTCAGTTCGTCTTGTCCCTTCATAATAGTTTGAAACATTTGGGCAACAGATAAGTCCTTTGAACTCTCTTCAGTTGTTTTAGGTTGTAGAAATGAGGCCATTTGTGTCTGTTGAGTAATCGGGCTAGACGTAGAAGATGTCGGGGCCGAGGATGCCTTGCCAGGTGGTGGCTTTTTAGGACCAACGTTAAGTTCAGAGACAGCTGTAAATCTTACACAGAAGAAATGGCGTCTGTGGAATGCACAACTGGGAGAGATCGTGAGGCTAACAAGCCCAGAAGTGAAAGTTAGTCTTCCTATACAGCTCCAAGCCAAAAAATAAGAATCAAATGTTCCAAATCCAAGGGGACCACATAAGAAGAGAGGCTCCAGGAGATCTCTGGGGCATAGGGTAATATAAAGCCAGAAATCCTTTCAAAAGGGAAACTTCATTCGTAAAAGCAAAGAAGAAGGAGGAAGTTGGCCATCTTGGCTCCGCCTTCACAGGGGATCAGAAAGCAACATATCTAAAGTTTCCAAAAAGTAGTTTCGAAGAATCAACTCAGCAGTCATCTCTTGCAATTAATCAGAGAACAATTAATCAGTGGAACAGCTTGCCTCCAGAAGTTGTGAATGCCCCAACACTGGAAGTCTTTAAGAAGATGTTGGATAGCTATTTGTCTGAAACGGTATAGGGTTTCCTGCCTAGGCAGGGGGTTGGACTAGAAGACCTCCAAGGTCGCTTCCAACTCTACTATTGTATTGTATTGTAATTGTTGCAAAAGTCATTCTCCCATTGCTTAGTGGAAGTGAAAGTTAACTTTTAACTCTCTCTCTCTCACCCGAGAGAGAGAGATATTCCAAGTGCCGCATTTCCGAGGGGGGGTGGAAAATCCCCCCCCTCCAATCTTAACACTTCAAAGGATTGAATCCACAATTTAGGAAGGCTGCTGCTCATCAATTAGATAGATTTAAAAGAGATTGAGGGAAACTTCCCACCTCACCGCACTTCAGCAATAGCATCTGGTTAATTATTTCCTTCCAGGCTCCGTTCGGCGAAGGCGCACAGCAACAGCAAACGCCGCCATGCACTCCCCATGCTCCCCGGCTCCTGGGGCGAGATTGGAGACCCCCCTGCGGCTGCCGCCGATCCAGGGGGTCCCAATGAGCCGCCCTATGGCAGGGAGCCCCTCCAAGGCCCCTGTACTCCTAATAGGAGCCCACCGAAGAGACGAGCAGTGGACACACATGTCCGTCACCTTCAGGGACCGGAAGTCGTCTCCTTGTCTGGACTACCTTGAAGAGTTAACATTGTGTTAGCCATTCTCAAGCCAAAACTGCATTGGTTTTTCTGGGGGGGAAAACTTGGTTTTTTGTAGGTGGATCCTCAGTTGTTCTTTGCTTCAAATTTTCAATGCATCCACAGTAGAATGAAGGAATCTTCCATTTGTTTTGATCACTACAATGATGGTAAATTAAATGAGGGCACAGAGAGATTTGTGTTAGAAGAGATAACACCAGAAGGGATGTGACTGCATCTGTGTGAGCACATTTCTGAGAAAGCAAAGGAAAACAAAGGGGACTTGTGAGGAAGAAGTGATCCATAAAAGGAAAAGGAAAACCCTAATACATAAAAGCACAGAGGACCAGTCAATGGAAAGGGCAAGAAGTAAGGGAATGATCAACCATGTCAATGGTGGCTATGGTCCTCCCATTGCCAATCTGCTTCACTGGGAACTGGCATTTTTAAAGATTGGCTTCAGAACAGCCAAGAGGAGAATGGGACACAAGCAGATTAGCTTGTGATGTACCTTCAGGACAAAGTTATTTTGATTATTAGACCTTTTTTGCATCAGCAATGAAACTTAGCATTTAGAAAATACATATTTAAGGAATACTGGCTTCTTTAATGTAGTCGTGGGACAATGCAAAGATGCCATCAACCAAGAACAGAAAACTGTAGTTGTCCTGTTCACAGCAAATATGCAGATCAATATACAATTATATTATTTATTTATTTATTTATTATTTATTTATTTATTTATTTATTTATTTATTTATTTATTTATTCATTCACATTTCTAAACCGCCCCCTCTCCCAAAAAGGGACTCGGGGCGGTGTACAGTCCACAATAAATAACAGATAAAATAAAAATATAAATAGAACTATAAATATATGTATGTATATGGAGGAGGTTAAAATTAAGAGTACTGTACAGAAGAATAAATATGAGGCTAAAAGCCCTAAAAACAATTAAAACTAAAACATTACCCTTAAAATAACCAGATGAGAATATACTACCAGGAGTTCATAGATTTAACATTTATAATCATGCCAGGCCAGCTAGTCGGAACAGGTGAGTCTTCAATTTTTGTCGGAAGGAGCGGAAGTCCGAGGTGGTTCTAATGTCGGGGGGAGGTCATTCCAGAGGGTTGGGCCCATCACAGAGAAGGCTCTACTCCTTGGTGCCGCCCGCTGGCATTGCCTAGTGGACGGCACTTGGAGAAGGCCCTCCCTATTAATAGTCATGATGATGGCCATTCAATTTATAGTGAGAGGCCACAATATCCCTTATTATAAGTTGCACTGTCAAGAGCAAGCATCAGTAAGCAAGGTAGTTCAGATGACTGCAGGTTTATTGCAAGCTAATGCTCCCTACAAGAATCTGAACAACTAACAGTCAAAGCAAATTGGCTGTATTAAAAGTCAATGGAATTCAAGGTAGGCTGGACTTAGATCTCTGGGGGACGCGAAGGGACTTAGGGCTGATGATGCCCTTGACACCTCCCTGGGGCTCAGCCTAGCCCTCTCCTACATGTACCAAGCCAATTTGCTGATGGTGATGGTTGTGTGATTCTGCTCACTGTCAGCAAGAAAACTGGACTGATTATCCAATGCATTTCATAGCCTCAATGTGATTAAGTATAGTTCTTTAATATGTTTGGGTCTTAGGTAAAGGTAAAGGTTCCCCTCGCACATATGTGCTAATTGTTCCCGACTCTAGGGGGCAGTGCTCATCTCTGTTTCAAAGTCAAAGAGCCAGCACTGTCCGAAGACGTCTCTGTGGTCATGTGGCTGACATGACTAAATGCCGAAGGTGCACGGAATGCTGTTACCTTCCCACCAAAGGTTATCCCTTTTTTTCTACTTGCATTTTTACATGCTTTTAAACTGCTAGGTTGGCAGAAGCTGGGTCAAGTAATGGGAGGTCACTCCGTTATGCAGCGCTAGGGATTCAAACCATCGAACTGCCGACGTTTCTGATCGACAAGCGCAGCATCTTAGCCACTGAGCCACTGTGTCCCTGTTTGGGTCTTGCTTCTGCGTAAAACCAAGATGGAAGATGTTGAGGTTCATTTTCATTCATCTTCTTCTATTCCCTGAAAATCCAGGTTTTTTTAAGCGTATCTCCAAAAGGGCAAAGTTGAATAAAAATCAGAAGTTTTAGAAAAACATGGTTGCCTTTTTTTTATATGCTACTGTCTGGAAGTGGCAGTTCTTTAGCCAGATGAACAAGAACATGTTACAGCTGGCTTACACTCTCCTCCAGTTGTGTAGCCAGTAGGGACTTGTCAAGCTACATTTGTTTTCAAACCTCTCTCAGCTAAATCACAGATCCAAATACAAAATGCAATACACAAGGGTATCATATGGACTTAAAGGACTCTCTGGTGGGCTTGAAGGATCTATAAGGAGGTAAATGGATTACACAGAAGCATACATGAAGAATATTCCTTCATGACATATATAATCTAGCATTATTATTTAAAAAAAAAACTTCCTTAACTCTTTCATGCCATTAATCTGTAACAGAAGAAATAAGAGGAGATATTTTTCTAGGGCAATAAATAAAAATTGTGCTACCCTGCTGCTGAACTGTGTGTGTGGCTGCAGAGGAAGAAAATGTCCAACAGAATAAAATCAGATTTAATGTGTTCTGTTCTTTGACTGATATATTTAACTCCTCCCAGTTGGCATATAGCAAATCCCCAGCTGAGGGTTATATCTCACTGCTGTCTGGCATGTGCCCAGTTTCCATTTGTGTGTGGTCAGAAGTTTACTATTATTATACTTTCTCTTCTTGGTTATTTAGTGATCTAACTATTTTTATCTATCACTTCAGAACTTCTGCATTAGATTTCTGTAATACACTCTGTTTAGTGGGTGTTTTCGAAATGCCTCTTATTGAGGTTGTGACGGTTAACCATTTTTCCTACCAATATTTTACAGTCACTCATGACTGGATTTTGAAAATGTTCCACCAGATTTTTATACATTGTGCTCTATAACTTCAAAATGATATCTTTCTTTATCGCTGGAATTGTCGCTGTCAAAGCTTATTTCTACAATTGGTCCACTGATTGCTTTCCTTTTGGTAGTTTAGTCACTTGTTGCCTTTATTAGGCTACAATGGCTTGCAAAGAGATAGAAAAGATGGGTAACATTTCAAGTCAAAAAGTCTTTTTTTTCTAATTGCCCTAAATAGCAATGGTGGTGACCAAGTTACCTGAAGAAAAATGCCTTTCTATATTTGCTATACTACTGTTGTGTATGTATGGAATATTATCATTTTGCTTATGAAAACAAGCAGGAGAGGGAAAAATTGATGGTCTTGGGCATATGAAGTAGATGTTTTTGGATCAACCATACATCCCTGGTCTGAGCATATTGTCTTACATCAGAAGACTCCACTTCTGCAAATTAATATTACACTGTTGTTTGAGCAATATGACTCATTCGATCAATTAATATAAAGTTGCGAAATTTGCATTTATTTTTACTACATCCCAAACTAATATGTAATAATAGTATTAGGGGTTTTTATTTATTTATTCAAGTATAAAAGGGTATTATCAGAGGCTATATATTAGTCCTAAAGATAGATTTGTCATCATCTCATGGAAACAATTTTAGCACGAAAGCAATATTTTGTATTATTATTATTACTGGGTATGTTTAGCTTAAGAGAAAGAAGGACTAGGGGAGACATGATAGCATTATTCCAATATCTCAGAGGTTGCCACAAAGAAGAGGGAGTCAAACTATTCTCCAAAGCACCTGAGGGTAGAACAAGAAGCAATGGGTGGAAACTAATCAAGGAGAGAAGCAACTTAGAACTGAGGAGAAATTTCCTGACAGTGAGAACAATTAATCAGTGGAACAGCTTGCCTCCAGAAGTTGTGAATGCCCCAACACTGGAAGTCTTTAAGAAGATGTTGGATAGCTATTTGTCTGAAACGGTATAGGGTTTCCTGCCTAGGCAGGGGGTTGGACTAGAAGACCTCCAAGGTCCCTTCCAACTCTACTATTGTATTGTATTGTATTACTTATGTTACTATGCTCTACAAACTAATTTGGACAATGAGAGTAGCTGCATACAAAATTAATTTAAAAAGTGATAAAATGTCAATCCCTATTAAATGGCACATTTGACATCTCTGTGGGTTGTTTTTTTTAAGGTTAAGTATAGTGTTGTCAGAAAGCTTCTTTATTTCAGAAGTAAACAGTTAAGAGTGATGTTTAAATAATATTGCTCATTGTTTGTGATGGAAAAAGTTTTACATGTGTAGTTGCCAAAGTGTAGCATTCTGGGGGAACAGAACAAATTCACAAGATCACCGCAGGATATTTTAAATTTTTGTAACGTCCATTTGCAATGTCACATCTGTGCTAAGATGGGCTTTCAAAGGTCTTTTGGTCTAGAAATACTGTGAAAAAAATTCAGAGGCACTAAGGGTTTCTGTGAACCAAAAAGGTTTGGTTTTAAGCATCTGTTTTAAGCATATGATTTTTCTCTCCCATAGCAAAACTTGTCTTCAGCAGCATGCTGATTAGAATCATCTAATTTTTATGCCCTGCCTCCTAGCAGTTTCAAGACAAACAGATGAAAAATAGAATGGAATTTCTGATACATAGATGACAAGATTTACAAACAGCGGACCCTTAAAAAACAACAACCAAGAACAGCTCATTTGAAAGCATTTTCCCTTTCCACAATTCATTTCAAAACAAAATTTTCTCATTCCTTTGTTTTTTGTGTGTCTTTTTAAAAAAAAGACAAGGAGGATGAGGAGGGCGTGAAGAAGAAGAAGAATTTTGTTGAAAGGGTAGAATTCCTTTGTTTCTTATCCCATGATGAGTGAAAAAAATGTTTAGAAAATATCATTTTACACTGAGATCCATACTGAAATGTGAGGATGTGATTCAAGCCAAGCCAAAAACTGCAGCTCAGAATTAGAAGGGATAGACATGGTTTGGGAATCCATTTTCCCACATTCCTCAGCCTCAGTCATCCCAGCTAATGTTTAAAAGAAAATGGAGTTCGGAAACAATGAAGTCATTTTGTGTAGCTGAAAAAAAAGAAAAGGGGAAAAAAAAACCTTGAAAACCACCCTCAAGTGTCCTCCCCCCCTCTTTCTTTTCTTTTTCTTTTTAAATGAGGAGATATATTTACTGGAACCACTTCTAAATTCAGTTGGCATAACCAGCTCTTCGTGGACACCTTCTGACATTGCTGTTATCAACAGTGCGTTTTATTGAAATGAAAACTTCCCTCTTGACAAAAGCAGGACAATGTAGAAAAGCAAATTTAAGGCCCCAGCAAAGCTGATTTGTAAATCTTACTATAAGTGCACAGGTAAATGCATAGTTGGTGCTTGTTCAATTCCACCGTTTCTATGATTGCCCTTTTTCTTGGCTCATATACAGTGAATCAAACATTATATCGTTATGCAATGGGAAGGAGACTGAAGAAAGAAAAATTACCTGTAACTGAAGATTAACGAAAAGTGTACTTTCTGGTGTGGAAGAGAAAAATTGTTGTTGGTTGAAAATGCTTAATGAAGTTTTAGGAGACCAGGAGATGCAGCATAGGCAGATCAGTTGCATAGAAAGACACTGCATTATTTTCGCTCCTGTTTCATAGCTTAGCGCAACTTTGTATGGCCAGATTTCTTTTGAAAACGTAGCCACGTAGCTATCAAATAACTATTTTCCTCTGAATCTTAATGCTGAAGAAGTTTCAGGGATCACAATTCAACTGCTACCCATCTCTGTACTTTTAAAGTTGGAAGGTTAGACAGCTGCTTATTAATATACACTGTGTATTAAATGTGATGAGCTAAAATGTAAAAGCCTATACAAGTGTCCTAGAAGATCTGTTTAAGTGGAAAAATTAACTAAACATAGAAATAAATTGAAAATGAGTGTCATGGTTTGCAAATCATAAATTATATAAAATAAGAGCATTTATATATATGGTGCATTGGAAAGAAAAATAATATTTAATCGTTATCCTAGATATAAAGTGGAAAGCTTCTAAGATTTATGGTGGGAATAAGTTGCAACAGCTGCATTTTTCCTTGACTGAAATCTTGAATACAATTTGGATTTTGGTCCCTGGGTTGGGAATGGGGGTTGTTCATATTATCTAAAGCTCCTTCAAATAAAAAAAGGAGGGTGAAACAGCGATGTGCTCTAAGGAAAGGCTAGAAATATGTCTTAGTGATAAACACCTTTTTGAAACATCAAATAGTCAGCATATATTAAACTAGAAATTGGATTTTATGGTAGTGAGTGGGTGTCATGATAGAATAGTGTTTACCACCAACATTAATACCACCTGTAAATTTACAAATGTTGAATCTACGCTTGTTTTATCTTTTATTCCCTTAACTATTTTAAGCTCTATCATGAAGAAACCCTGACAGTTAGATAGTTTTCATTCTAGATAAAAGTCTGCTTTGAAGTTGAAGTATTTTCTCTGAAAATTGTTCAGAAGTTTAATGTCTAAGATCAGCCATTTTTTAAACTATGGACTCTCCCCCTTTCTCCTTCAAACATATGCAAACAATAGGCCCAAAACGTTTTCCAAAATAAGTAATTTCTAATCCAGCTAGGATTATGCAGCCATAAAAAGGATATCCAAATTCACCGATTTATATTGGATAGTTTGGTTTTCACTGTTGACATATTTAAACCAGAAAATACTTGGTATATATTGATTCTAGCAGATGCATTGTTTCAACTTTTATCTTCATGCTGCCATATTGAATAACATCCCAAAGAATTCCTAACTGGAACTGTTTTACAAAATATTCAAAGAACATACTTAAAAATATAATATCTTCTACAGGTAGTCCTTAACATATGATCAAAATTGAGCCCAAAATTTATATTGCTATGTGAGACATCTGTTAAGTGAATTATGCTCCTCTTTATGACCTGTCTTGCCACAGTTTTAAACTGAATCATGGCAGTTGTTACGTTTTTGTTAACCGAATCTGGCTTCCCCATTGAGTTTGCTTGTCAGGGCACAATAGGGGATCACATGACCCCAGGACACGGCAAGCATCATAAATGTAAGTCAGTTACCAACTGTCTGAATTTTGATCACATGACCATGGGGATACTGAAATGGTTGTAGTGTGAAAAATGGTCATAAGTCACTTTTTAGTGATGTTGTAACTTTGAGCAGTCACTAAATGAACTGTTGTAAGCCAAGGACTACCTGCTAAAGTCATACTTAGTAACATTGCAAAAGGTTTATACAAAAATGTTAATATAACCTGACTGGACTAATGTATTTGAAATCTGTCAGATACCTTCACCTAGATTTAGAATAGTTCAAGAAAGATTATCAAACTCTGATTCACTCAACTGAGGCAGAAACAGGATTTTAGTCATTACATATTTGGTGTTGACATTCACTAATATTTCTTTCCAAACCAATTTTTTTTGGTATCTTAACTACATGCCATTGACCTAAATAATGATTTATAAAGTTCTTTTAAAAACTAGATTAGAAAAGCAGATGAAAACTGACTAAATCTAAATTTATTTTTATCTATTTAAATAATAAATTAGTTGTTATTGTTAATATCAACATGAATATCCCTTAATGATAGTTACATTATGAATAAGGATTTGTAATAGGAAAAGGCTGAATAAAGTATCAATGTGCTATTTACATTCTGTTAATGCAACTGAAAGATCAGATTTTATATTTCTGGTTAGTGTCCACAGAAGGCTATCCAAATTAGAATATATTGGTAATCGTATCATATCATATAGTACACAGAGATCCAAAGGTCCTGAGTTTATATGAAGAGGCCAAATTCCACATGTAATTGTTTGACATTTGATGTTTCTTTTTTCTTTGCTTCAAGAAAATACAGTCACTATATAGTCCTTCAGGTGTTGTTGAATCTAGTTTCCATCAGTCCTACAGAAAACAGCTAGTGCTAAAAGTGTAATTGGAACTGTAACACATAATCCAGGACATCCAAAAGGCCAGAGGGAGAAAAGCATTACAGAATATCGGGTGAATTATTATCAAGGAGTTCACAGAAGTATATATTTCTCTTTATTTGTCACAGCAGTTATAGTTTCTTGACAGACAGCATAATACTCACTGAACCAATATAAAGTATGTCTTCATTTTCCAGGTCTGGATGTTGATGGAATATACAGAGTCAGCGGCAATCTGGCAACGATACAGAAGTTACGATTTGTTGTCAATCAAGGTAAGTGATTCCTTTGCCCCACGATGTTTTGTTTAGTACTTATCAGTCTGAAATGACAATACAATGGATTTTAGAAGCTCTGGTGCATTAATGGTACAGAATGATGAGTGGCATTTTAAAAAAAGAGAGGAGAAGAAGTGAACAGATACAGTCCATATCTAAGAATAGTTTGGAAGAGAGGAGAGAGATGCAATAATCAAATTTTATAGAAAAAGAAAGATTAAAAAAAGGCAAACCGAGACCTGGGCTTTTCGGAGATAAAATACTGATAAAGATAAAGAGCCATAATGGTGCAATGGTTAGAATGCAGTATTGCAGGCTAACTATGCCCATTGCCAGGAGTTCGATCCGCACTGATTCAAGGTTGATTCATCCTTCCATCCTTCTGAGGTCTATAAAATGAGGACCCAGATCGTTGGAGGCAATAGGCTGACTCTGTAAACCGCTTAGATAGGGCTGTAAAGCACTGTGAAGTGGTATATAAGTCTGAGTGCTATTGCTATGTTGTAGGCTCAACTGCAAAGTGTAAAGAGGTCTGGACATGAAAGGATTGTCAGAATTAGGAGAAGAACAAGGGCAATTAGAAATAGTGAGATGGGGAAAAATTACAAAAAAATAGTCAAGATAAATGTAAGCTTTTTGTGACTTCACTAAAAATAAATCTGTTATTCTTACACATATGTACAAACTCAGCAAGACTAAAAAAACAGATGTACTTGATCTTCCATGTATGTACAAACCAATTGTAGATAATAAGAAAACAGATTTTTAAGGATTTAATTAATGGTCCTGCAGACTCACATAGATCCCAACTAACCATTATGTAAAAGGTTCTGCTAGATATGAAATGATCATTTGACCTGAAAGAAAAGCATCTTTGACAAAAAATGCAGTAGCACACTGATTTAATGAAAGATTTTTTTTATTGAAGTCCAGATGTTTAAAGAGAGTGACTGGTAAATGTTATTGGGTAACCTTCCTAATTAAAAGGCAAAGGACTTTAGCATTGGAATATACTAATACCACTGGTGTTACCATTTGTATGGGATAAAATGGAAGCATTAGAATACAATTAAGAGATGGAAGGTTTAAATAATTCTAAGTATTTTTTGTTATTAAATCCTTAGGTATAGTTCAACTTAAAGGCAAAAGACCAATTAAATAATAGGAAAAGGAGCAACATGTATACGAGTATAAAATTATATTTATTACAGTCTCATAGAATCTCTGCTATGTCATTTCATTTCATTTAGATCCTTCACCTTAAATAAATAAATTTCTCCAATATGCTACACTTTGGGTATCTGAGATTAGACTTCCCATCATACCTAATCATTGTGGTCATTGAGAGCACTGAACCAGTGTAGGTTGACACAAAACATATTTCCCGAAATAAGTGTTTCTTTCATTGCTTTATATTCAGAATAAAATAATACTTGTCATTCTAATTCATTCAGTGGAGACAAGGACCAGAATATCCCAAGATGCCTAAGACAAAAACCAGTTGTATCTTGTCTATGGAGATTCTCAGTCATCCAGGTCATAGGTGTCCCATAGGTGCTTTTTCAAGAGGCAACTGGACTCTCTGATTATTTTTTTTTGAAGCTTCTTCAGCTCTGACTGGATGATGGGAAATGGAAATATCTATACTCCTTGCAGACAGCTGGTCATTTGCATTCTTTTAGCAAGTTGGTAAGGTCACCTAGAGGTTTACCTGTATCATCAGGGTCACCTGAGTAGTGCAAATGGGTGTGGAACCTTCTTGAAAGTGTTGAAAGGACTGTGTTGTAGACTGAAGATAGGTAATGTCATATCTCTCCCCCTCTGTTAAGGGAGTGCTATTCAATTTTGATATAGATGGCCTCTTTGACCCCTCTTTCAAATCAGTGGTCCTCTCTGTCCAAAATGTGGACTTTGCTGACTTCAAAAGAATGGTCTTTGTCTTTTAAAAGAATATGGACTGCTGAATCTAGTCCTGATGGGTTTGTTCTCCTATGTTGTGCCATGCATTTAAGAAATGGTTGCTTTGTTTCCCCAATGTACAGATCTGTACATGACTCAATGCATTGTATTGTACATACCACGTTGCTCAGTTTGTGCCTGTTTTATCCTTGGGGTGGACAAGCTTCTACCTTAGTTTATTCTTGGGTTTGAAGTGTACATGTATGTTGTGTTGGCTGAAGATCCTGCTGATCTTTTCTAATGTTTCTGCAACATATGGAATGGCAAAATTGTTTTTTTATTATTCTCTTAATTGTCTGTAAGAGACTATGTATTTATTATTCCTTCCTACAATATACTGTACATGCATATACATACCTATGCATACCTATGCATACATATACATATACATATACATATACATATACATATACATATACATATACATATACATATACATATACATATACATACACATACACGTTCTTTAAAATATGTTTCAAGTATGTATGGAAAAGTCAATGAAATCACTTCTATTTATTTGATCGTTTCTTATGATTATTGCTATGACTGTTTCATATTTGACAACAGTGGCTATAAGACAGTCAATACATTAGTTTTCTGTATACATAGAAAGTCACTGATGCTATTCTTTTAAAAAAATCTCAGTGGCACCATCATGTTTTATATATTTTCTCTATTCAAAATAAAAAATATCTTGATTACAAGATATCAATATTACAATATATTTTAATACTGTGTGCAGTTATTTATTCATGGCAGCTAAAGTGATCCAGATATATACGATGCCTAAAAAGAATCTTAGTGACAATATTTTAAGTGCAATAAATGTTTTAAAGCAAAATGTCAGTAATAGTGACTTTGAATATGAATATCCATATGAGTTGAGATACCAGTATGTGTGTGTGTGTGTGTATGTGTGTACACACACACACACACACACACACACACACTGAGGAAAGCAAGCATAACATGCATAGACTATTGAAAAATAGAAATATTTTGGAAAATATTCAAAGAATGGTAGTAGATGAGAAGAAAAGTGAAATGGGAAAAATTAGAGGAACTGGAATTGAAATAATTATTCATTTATGTTGTTTCATCAGCAATGATATTTAGCCTATATACAAACTGTGTGATTGACCATTGGGGAAAAATAGGATTCATATCAGCTCATGCCTATGCTATTGAATATTATATTGAAAAAAATCAAGAACAATTGGGAAGGAAGGCTAAGGGGTGCAATTTCACCAAGTGAATGGGCTTGTTTTTAAAAATTGAGGACAACAAATGTATTCTACAGCTTGTATTGGATTGGGAATATACTGATTGCTGCCATTTATTTGGTAAGCTAGTTATTAGATTTTTTAATACCCAACCCTCCTACCCCAAAATTGCCTTCAAGGAGCCAATAAAAAAGAATAAAACACAAAACAATTTAATTAAAATGCAATTAAAATATAATTCAATAATTACAAACCAAAAACTTAAAATAACTATTTTATAATGTTAAAACATGGTTTAAAACTTTTACAATGCTAAATTAAAAAGATACCACTTGGCATTCTTTGTTGAGGGCATAAATTTCAGGCTAATCAGAACTCCAAAATAAATCAGTTTTGGTTCTTCATTTACCATATTTAGAGACTGCCTGCGTCCCTCATAGAGTGACTCTGGGGGTGTATACATAGATATAAAAATATAAAAGCTATAGATAAATATATAATAAAAAAAGTTAAAAACAAGAGTAAAATAATTAAAATGCAGGATTAAAATGCAGGGGAAGGGCTTGGAAATGATTTAAGAGTGAACATTCTCCCATATAAATGGCAAGCAGGCATTTGGTTAAATCGGTCTCACTCTTGTAGGTCTTCTTATCTGGGCAGGCCCATAATAACAGCCAGATAATCAAGGCTTAAATAACAGGACATTAAAATGTGAAATGAATATTTTACTATAATTCTGGCAAATGACAATAAGTTAGGTATTAATAGAAATGTGATTAGGTCTCAATGTAATATTCCGGTTAGCTACATGCTGTTCCAAATCCTCAGGAATTTGTATAGAGTGTATTCTAATAGATTAGTTGTGTTGCAACAAAGATATGACCAGTTTTGCCATTGACTCAGAAAGTGTTGCTATTTGCCTAACTGCGCAGGTGCAGTGTTGTTCACCCCCTCTGATTTCAGTGCAAGGTCTCCTTGACTTGCCTGCCAATCTAAGAATATAATTTGGGCCAGTCACTCTCTCTCAGACCAACCCACCTCACAAGGTTGTTGTTGTGGGGAAAACAGGAAGAGGAAGGTGCGCTAGATATGTTTGCTACCTTGAAATTTTTGTAAAAATGATTAAGGCAGGATACAAATATAAATAAATAAGTAAAGAAATAAGCAAGTAAGTAGGTAAATAAGTAAGTGAACCACAAGGAGCTGTAATAGGCTAACTTTTATAGCCACCAAATCAGCATTAACTACCCCACTGAATTCTCTGATTGTACTAGTGCCAGATCTTCCTAAAATGGTTTATCCCATAAGGTCATGAAATTTTCCATTTTCATCTAAAATATTTTCTAGATAGCTGTCCCCCTTTTTTGCAACCTAGTAGTAAGAATATTTATTTATTTTATTTCCTCAAGCGTTAATTAGATAACAGATATGTATAAACATTATTATGCATACATGAAATGAATACAAGGGAATATTAGGATAGGCACGCTGGTGCGCTTCTTATGCACACCCCTTAAAGACCTCTTAGGAATGGGGTGAGGTCGACAGTAGATAGTCTAAGGTTAAATAGGTTCACGTTCTTCTTAGAATTGGATTTATTCTCAATAGGGAACTAAACTTCAGGCCAGTCTGTGCTACATGGACACGGTGGCTAAAAGAGACAATAAGTCTGAGCCCCTGATGGTGAAGGTGAGTCCATTTCTTTGATACGCTAACTAGGAGTTTATTGGGGTCATTAGTTTCTCAGCTTCTATGTACATTATTTATAGTTTTGCTAGCTGATTTTACACAGTCTTGAATTGATAGTCACCCCAAGTCACATATTAAGATGGTGGCCATATTAAATAAATAAATACATTATCCTGGCAGTGTACCTAATGCAATATTAAAGAAGGAGGCAGGTCTGCCTAAAGTAGAAGAAAGTACATGAATTTATGTCCCACTGCTCAAAGTTTGTTTGTGAGTTTTCTTCCCAGAAGGTTCTTTGCATGGTGGACAATGAGAAATCAAGATATTTTTAACTGGATATTTTTGCAAAAAAAAAAAAAAAACCCCACAACACTAGAGAAAGAACATTCTGATGATAGGCTATGAATCCTTTTTCTGTATTTCGGCAATATTCTAGAGATTGGATCAATCTGTCCTAAGTAGTCAAGATGCTTAAACTAAATAATTACTCCTAAATTCCCGAGAGCACTCACATTAGCACATTTCCATATCCTACAGCTCTTCTTCAAGAAAAATAAATTTAAAAAATAAACAAATCCCTTATGAACTAAGGGGTTTGTGAGCTTGTGAGAAGAATCCATTGAATCTGTAACTCTTTTCCTGTCATACTGCCTCCTGTAAGGATGTAAGGACTCACTTTATAACTCCCTAGTTGGCAAACTATCCAGAAAATTCTGGTGTATTTTATGTACAGTTGTTTGTCACACTTGTAAGTTTTTCTTTCTTTCAATTTTGCTATATTCTGTTACCCTGTCTATAAAACTCAACATGCCCCTATCACTTTAATGACCTAATTATAATTTTATGTTGCATTCATTTAGATTTGAAATAGGAACTGTTTGAATATTTTAATGATTTTGTTATCCCACAGATAACAAAATGTGGGTCACCATTACCACTTGGAGATTCCACAAGGCAGATTCCAAAAGGATTCCCAGATTGCAAACGTAGTTTGCTTGTTTTCATTTACTCTACATCTGAAACCTTTGTCTCCAAACCTTCTCTGGGATAGTGCTTACAAATGAAGGTAGAGATACCTTGAAAGATTTCTATACTATATAGGTTTCCAGTGGAATCTGATTTCTAATAAATAAATGAGTATTTTACAGTGGTGGGATTTGAATTTTTTTACTACCAGTTCTGTGGGTGTGGCTTGGTGGCGTGGTGTGGCTTTGTAGTTGTGGCTTTGTGGGCGTGGCAGAGGAAGGATGCTGCAAAATCCCCAATCCCTCTCCACTCCATTAATCTGCTTTCCAGCTCCGTTCTCCTGTTCAGGGCAGCAAAAGAAGATCAGCTGGGAGGCTGGGAGGCAGCAGGGGGAGGGCCAGCCTATTTGCCGGTTCTCTGAACTACTCAAAATTTCTGCTACCAGTTCTCCAGAACTTGTCAGAACTGGCTGAATACCACCTCTACTTTATAAGTCCATTAGATAAATGATTAATTGATACCAGTAATAGGTATAATCTATGAAAACATAAGTAATTGTCTTTAGTGTTAAATTTTCCAAGATGGACCATGGTATCTTGAGGGGTGAGGGAGTGAATAGACAGGAGGCGCCAAAGAAATAGGAAGTATTTGAAATCTGAGTTCATATGTGTCATGTTTTCACAAATCTTAGAACTACTTAAAAACAGTGTTTATTATTAAGTGTTGGTTAACATGTAAAATTAATGAAATATTAATTGCCTGCATATCAAATTCTTTACTACAAAATATTTAGCATGACTAAAGAAACCTGACCTTGAATATCCTCCCTTGCCTTAAAACTGTAATATATATATATATATATATATATATATATATATATATATATATATATATATATATATATATATATATATATATATATATATATATATATATATATATATATATATATATATATATATATATATATATATATATATATATATATGCTGTTTATAGTCAATTGTCACATTTGCGGTATTTATATACATTCATCAGGAAAAAAACTTTGGGTTGTTGGTTTTTGTTTTTTTTAAGAAAAAAGACAGTGTTTATTATCTACAAAGAACATGATGCCTTCCTTAAAAACAAAAAGATTATTATTAGAACTGGGAGATTTTAAAAGAGAATGGCAGATCTTTATAAAGCAATAGGCCACCTGGTATTAATAATAGCCGATTTTATTTTCCACAGTAATTAGTGATAAAATAAAATTATTCCAGGAGGGTCCAGCATCTAATATAACATGCAAATACAAACTGTAGCCATAACAAAATAAAGTAATATGAGAATTACAAATACTTTGGTGAACTGAGAATATTTATTAACAAAACGATTTAATAGTAAAGAAATAACTGCTTGATAAATTGTTACAAAGTAAAAATTACAATAAAACTGTCTTGATCCATGCTTTGCAGGAGTACCATTACTGTCTGTGCAGTTGTTTAATAAGGATTTAATTGGAAAGATAAGTGAATGCACATTTAAAAGTATTGTTAATTTGCTTTATAATCACCCAATCCTTCACAGTATTGACAGCCCCAGACACAAACCCTTCTCTCTTTTATAAGTACTATTTCCATGTGTACATAATAAATTCTGAATCTGTAATTGAATTTTTTTTAAAATCTGTAATGGAAATGCTGACATACCTTGAGCTTTGGATATATCCTTTTCTACAGGTAGCATGCAAATATTGTGCCCAGTTAGAGGCACCTAAAGGGGATTGTTTGCCTGTAAATTGAAGCATGCATCCACAGTTATTCATGATACAGCCATGCACCTGTCCACCCCTAGCATTGGATTTTATATATGAAAATATTTTGGCATAAACAAGTAATAAATAACAGATCCACCTGATTAGCTGACTGCTTTTGTGTTCCCCCAACCCACCTCACCTTAACCCCTCAGGCCACTGAAAATAAACAAAGCTTTGTATCAGGACAGGCAATATCAAGCTTCAGAACCACAGAAGCACTTGCAAGAAGCTAATGGCCCATTTTTCTAGATTTTGGAAAGAATGTTCTTATAGATTCTCACAGAAAATTGACTAGAGCCAAATATAATTGGCATCTATTGTTAAGGAGAAAAGCTTAAATCATGGGGGTTAACTCTCAGGAAAGACCAAAAGTTTTCCTTTGAAATCAGGTCAGTGAAAATGAGTTGAATATTTGTTTTATAAAAGAGAGGAGGAGGAGGAGATCCTGCAGTTTTGACTGTCCAACCTCTCAATATGACAGATACACAGAGGGGCTTCAGTTCTTTTGACAATTAACAAAAGCTGTGGAGTTGAGAGGTTTGGGATCATAATGCCCAGATAGAAGTTCTCTGAAATCTTAATGGCCAAATGGTTGCAGCAGCCAAAAAAGCCTAAGCAATCCTAAGCTGCAGTAACAGAGGGCTAGAATCAATATCACATGGCATATTTTTGCTGCTTTATAAAGCCTTAATAAGACCAGCCTTAAAATACTGCATCCAGTTTTGGTCACCATTTTATGTCTAATCTAGTGGGGGGGGGGGGAGACTTGATATCAGTGTTCAAATATTTGAGGGGCTGCCATAAAGAAGAGAGGGGTCAACCTATTCTTCAACCAATGGAAGGCAAGACAAGAAACAATAGATGGAAACTAATTAAGGAGAGAACTAACCGAGAACTAAGTAGAAATTTCCTAACAATGAGAACAATTAACCAGTGGAACAGCTTGCCTTCAGAAGTTGTGTGTACTCCATCACTGGAGGCTTTTTAGAAGAGATTGGACGGTCATTTATCTGGAATGGTATAGGGTCTGCTGCTTGAGCAGAGGGTTGGACTAGATGACCTCCAAGGTCTCTTCCAACTCCATTATTCTATTAAGTCTGCAATGCTTTTACTGTGTAGCATGATAACTAGAATGTAATATATCTAAAGAAGCTAGGGGAATCCTCTTTGATAGTTGACATTTATTTCTTCTTTCTCTCTGCAACCCCCCCTCTTTCTTTTGGGAACCTATATGGATATTAGTGTAGCCAATTAAGATGTATATTATTGTGAGATGTTGAACAGATTTCCCCTGTTCAACACCAGACTGCTTCATGAATATTTTACAAGAGCTTTTTATGAAAGCATTGATTATGGCATGTAGACTTTTGGTGTGTTCTTTTCTGCTTTTATTTCTTTTCCTTAAAAAAAAGAAAAAGAAAAATCTCATTGGACTAGGTCACTTTGTATAGGACGTTCTGATGGAAAGCAATTAATGTATACATTTGGTGCTGTTGTACTGTTTGGGGGACAGGAGACTAGCACAGGCACTGAGTCTACACGAGAAGAATCCTTGGAGAAAATGCTTTCCATGCTGAGAACGGGAAGAGTATCAATAGCTGAAGACCTTGCTTCATCACAAAGCTGGACCATGAGAATAAATTTGTTTCTCTTGCTGGCCACTGCCCTTGTCACTTGAGTTTTTCCCATGGCAAATCCTAGTCCAAGTGCTCCATAAAGAGGTCAATTACTTGGTCTCTAGATGTTGGAGTACCACTGGTGGATTGGTTTCTCATCTGATTGAAATACAGCAGCTGCTATGCCTCATGCAGAAAATAATAATAATAACTGTCTGCTTTAAACTGATTCTTAATTGTTGTTGTATAGGGCAAAGTTGGGTGCTATGCCATCAGGCCAGCCCATCGCTTCTTGCAGGCTGAAGGTAAAAAAATATATTGGTGGAGGATCTTCTATATCTCTTCTGTATCTCACCAGAATCAATGAATAAACTCCTAATGACAAACGGTGAAAACTGTGTGATGTTGTACAATTTGTTCAAAAGACTTAGCAAAGCATCACAAAATGATGGTAATATCTATCAGAGGCAATGGGTTTGCAGCAGTAGGAAAGGGGTCGGTGATATCTTATGGGTCTTAACGCCCATCTGGATTTAATATGCTCCGATTCTTTTCGACAGGCATTTCGCTGATTGTTTGCAAAGATACCCAAGAAGATGGTGTAGGATCTCCTGCTTGGGTGTGGAAGGTTGGACTAGGTGACCTATAAGGTCCCTTCCAACTCTGCTATTTCTGATACTAGCAGTTGGTGGGGACTGCTGAAATATATGGCAGGATTAAATTCTGTTTCATGTATCTTAAATCATGTATATTTACAGATCTGCTTCATGTACTGTGGCAAAATGACCATGGGATCAAAATGACCCACAGGAAGGCAAGTTGGTTTTATTGTGAAGTTATGCACAACCAAATATCTATGGAGATTTTAACAATTGTAGGAGAAAAGCAGGATGCTGAAGAAGTTATTGATACATCCCTTTATCTACCTGTTCTTTAACTGTTTGCTCTATCAGTGGGATGCCTGTGAATCTTCCATGGGAATTTGTGAGAACCTTTGCAAGGATAACAAGGATTTTTGAGTGGGGTGAGGTGGGCAGATGAATTCAAATAATACTTAATAGGGAAATGGAACTATTCAAAAGATCAATAGGTAAAAATTGTCAGTGTTTCCAACATGGTGAATACAAGTGTCATCATAAAACCATTTGCTGAGCAGTCATTTTTAAAAAAAAACAAAACACCAAGGAGAATAATTCTTTGTGCTATATTCTTTCCTGCTTGCCCTATGCTGTACATGAAACAGTGATACAATCACATAATACCTTAGATGTATATACTTATCTATTTGTCTAGCTTTCTATCTGATCTGACTTGCCACCTTTCTTTTCAAAATGCCAAATATCCAAAATGATAATTTGGGGTGCATGCATTTGTGTGTCTCTTTGTGTGTGTGTTTATCACATCATTAAAGTGTCACATATATAGGGTATTTCAAACATATTTCAAGACAGTTGACTGCTATTTGTGTAATTAATTATTGAATTAGTTACAATTGTATTCATTTATTTGTCTAAAAGTATATAGAATAATAATCCATTTCCTAAAAGTGTTTTAAGTTGTTTTGCAAATCAACAGTTTGAGAGAAGTATTAAATCAGATATTTTTGGCTTCCAAAGAGAACTAAAATGTATTAATTCAGAGTTTCAACATGGGGGATATTGCTGTTTTTCTTCAATGTTCTGTATCAGTAAGACATTTCATTTGCCAATACCTGTTTCTTTTTTTTTCTTTTTTTTCAAAAAGTTTTATTGGTTTTTTAAAACATTTATAAGGAAAAGGGTAAGTGGAATGGTTACAAATTTTGGCAGTTGCAAGTTTGGCAGACACCCCCTCCCTCCAAACTCATAGGTTACATCTAAATATCAAACATTAATACATAATCATAAAAAATCAGCATATTAATTCTAGAAAAAATAGTTTTCAATCAATTTATATAGTTATGATATATAGTCTAGATATAATTTCATTATTACTTTCGGTCTGTTTATAACATTGTGGTTTTCTTATTCATTTTTGTGATCTGAGCTTTCTTGGTGTTGCCCCTTCACCCCCCGCTGGCAGAGCTCCGGCCCCTCCCGTGTCCTGTGTGACCATTGTGGTGTCTTCTGTTTTTTCTAGGTTCGCTTTATTTTTTTCCATAAAGGCCTGTGCCTCTATGGGTGTGTTGATTCTGATTCTTGTCTCCTCCCAGAATATCAGCATACCTTCAGGCATCAACCATCTAAACCACACCCCCTTCTGGTATAGTTTATTCGCCAATTGTGAATAGTTTTTCCTTTTCTCCCTAATTTTTTGGGGGATCTGCTTCAGAATGGTTATCTCCCTGTCATGGTATGTCAGTGTTTGCCCCCTTTGTACACCCAGAATTTCATCTCTTGTGCTTTTCCTAAGGAATTTAATATGAACCTCCCTGGGTACATTGTGTGTTCTGGCATATGCTGAATTCACTCTATAAACCAGATCTATCTCCCATTCCATCTGCTGTTTATCTTTGTGTATGTATTCAGCTAGAATATTAGTCATAATGTCCCTTATGTTTTCCCCATCTGCTTCTATTACATTTTGAAATCTAAGATAAAAGGACATTCTCTCAAACTCTGTTTTCATTTGTTGGATATCAAGTTCTTTGTTTCCCTTCTGTAAGGCCTCTACCCCCCCTCTTGCCTCCGCCACCCCACCCTCCACAAGGTCCAGTCTCTGTGAGTTCTTATAAATTTGAACTTGATTCTCTTTAATTTCATCTTTCATTTCCCTTAGCTGTTTCTTGATTTCCTCCTGGCCCTGTAAAATTTGTTGAAGCATTTGTTGAAGGTCCATCTCTGTAGTCTTAGGTTGCATCAGTTCTGTTATCTTTGACTGTGTGGCTGGACTGGATGTTGCAGATGTTGGAGCAGAAGTGGCAAAGCCAGGTTTTCCAGGAGGTGGTCTTTTTGGAGACATGGTTTATAAAACAAAGAGATCAGTCAGTGTAGAAACTGGGCAGCTGGAGAAGTAGAGCAGGCAGGCGAATCCAGAAGGCAGAGGATCCAAGCAGGTGGGAGTTTCTTTAGTCACTCTAGCAATAGATGAAAGTTTTTTCTCCAAAGAGTTCAGGAAATAACAATCCACAAGAGATTCCTCTGGGTGACTCGGCGACAAAGACCGGAAGCCTGAATTTTAAAGGTGGAGTCAGGTTTCACAGTTCATGAAGACAACGGAAGTGTGCCATCTTGCCCTGCCAGCTATGGGCTCAAAGGCATAGAAAAAAATTTAAAAGTTCAAAAAGTTCTCAGGTCATCAATAAGTTCTGGAACTAAGTCCCATGAAAAGCACTTTTACTGGGGTGAGGCATCGTTAGTTGGCTCTCCCCCCTCCTCCTTCCCCTGGGGGCGAGAGCAGAATTTTAACAAGCCCGTTGTCCAAGGGGGGGGAATCCCCCTCCCCTCTAGCCGCTCCTCAAAGAGTAAATCCGAAAGGTTAACTTTTAAAATTACTGAAAAGTCTATCAATTCAAAAGTAAGGGGATGAAGAGAGGAAGCATCTCACCGCACTGCCGCTGCTTCCTTCAGTTTTGCATTCTCCGATCGGCATGGGGCGAGACGCAGGCGCATCCTCCAAAACTGCTCCCCGGTGCCTGGAGCAAAGCGGAAAAGCCCCCACCAGCCGCCGCCGGTGCCAGAGCCTTCCGCGAGCCGCTCCTTCGGCAGGGCGCCTCTTCGGGGCGTCCTGTGCCCCCCTGAAGACGGGGGAAGCCCACCGAAGAGCGGGAGCGGGCAAAGTCCTTGCCCGTCGCCGTAGCCGCCGGAACCGGAAGTCGCCAATACCTGTTTCTTGCAAGGTCTTCTTACAAGGCCTTCCTGCTGAAAGCTCACTTTTGATTATTTTTGAGCGGATTTCATTCTCTCACACACATACTTTTAGAACCATAGCCCCTATGCTAGATTTGCAAAAATCCAGATATAGGAAACATCCTTTGCTGCCATCCAGTTGGATCTCTGGAGTTTTATAGCCTGAACCTGTAGCCTTACACTTTGCAACTCAATCATACTGTACTTCACTTTGGAAATGGCTGATTTGTGAGATCAGTTCAGAATAGTTTGCATTCTGCAACATATTTCCATAGTTTTATTGGAGTAAAGAAAACAAAATGGCAAAAGGTCAGCCATAGACCATTTATAATTTGTGCATACAAGCAGTACAAAACAAAACAGGGCTCACCGTTCAGCATTGAAATCTGGCAAGTATGAAACGGACCTAGTTAAGAAACAAGTAGTTTATTGCTGTGGTTGAGCTAGTAAGTAACAGTTAAAGGGAGCCTTGGATTCAAGTCTTCTGCGCATGAAGGCATTTTATATACAGATTTCACACTTCAGTGAATGCTGAGTTTTATTCTAATCTCCTCCACAAAGCATGAGAAAAGTGAACTCTTCAGAGAGCAAAAAGTCAAGTGTTTCCATCTCAAACTCTCACTTCCTCTTCTATCTCACACTCATCCACACACATCTCATTACCCTTGAAAACCAGACATACTGTCCAATTTCAAGTATTGACCTGATACTGTGCAAATATGGCTCAAATCTGTGATCATCATTTTTGGCACTTAGGATCACATTGGAAGGTGACCAACTGCTCAAGATTGGCAGCTAATTTGCATATCTGTTAATGCCAATAAAATTTGCATTAATTTACAATATGTTTACTTTTTTAATATTTTCATAACTTTGCTGAGTGCCCATTTCAAAACTGCAAACATACAGCTTGAACAAATGCTCAGTCTCTTTGTTGCTAAAGTTATCAAGTGACACCAATAGACACATATATGTACATACATTAATATATATATATATATATATATATATATATATATATATATATATATATATATATATATATATATATATATATATATATATATATATATATATATATATAAACATATGCATGCAAATATACATGGGCACACATGCATGCACATACACGATCTTATCATTTGAAAACCTCTCCTCTCCCAAAAAAAAAAAAGGGGGGGGATACTGTTTTGTACTTTAGTGCATTGAAATCGGTGGAAACTGCAAGCACATTAGTTGAGCAGAAGAATGGCTTTTTACTTATACTACAATGCAATAATAATTGTAGGTATTTTGCCTACCTAAATGAAGCTGCCTTTCTAATGGTCCCTTTATTTTCATGCAAAGCCTCTTGCCTTTGATCCTTTCTAATAAAGTTGCTACATTTTAAATATGTTATTCTCCATTTTGTAACTGAGTTATATTTTCCAGCAATTTCTGGGGAGCTTCAGAAAATCTAACTGCTCAAAATACAGTCATGTTTATCTGTAAGGCTTAAGAGAAACATTCACAGGTACAGGTAATCCTCAACCTATGACCACAATTAAGTCCAAAATTTCATTAAGTGAATTTTGCTCCATTTTGCGATCTTTCTTCCCATGTTTGTTAAGTTAATCACTGCAACTGTTAAGTTAGTAACACGATTGTTAAGTGAATCTGGCTTCCCCATTGACTTTGCTTGGCAGACGTTTGCAAAAAGCAACCGCATGACCATGAGACACTGTAACCATTATAAATATGAGTCAATTGCCAAGCATCTGAATTTTGATGATGTGGGGATGCTGCAACAGTCGTTAAGGGTGAAAAACAGTCGCAAGTCACTTTTTTCAGTGTCGTTGTAACTTTCACCAGTCACTGAATGACTGCTGTAAGTCAAGGACTACCTGTACTTGTAAACCAAAATCTAGATACACAAGAGATTTTTCTCATGCTATGAAGAATGAAAATTGTAAATGAGATTCATAGAACAATATGGATGTCCAAGAAAATTCCAATAAATAGGAGGATTGTGGTTATTCTCATGTTTATTTTTAAATGACAATAATATTGGGTTAAATTCCAAGTGGATAACTAGGATATTTTAATCCTAAAGAGCCCAAAAAGTTTGAAGTGCCATTATGCTAACAAAGAAAGTCATTTGTTGAGAGAGAATCATGTACTGTTGAAGATATCCTTTGCAGAAAAGAATTGGTAAAAATATATCTGTGACATTGCAGAACTAGAACTTTAAATATGTCAATCAGAGGTGGGTTGCTCCCGGTTAGGCCCGGATCGGGCGAACCGGTAGTAGCGGAAGTGGGAAGCTCTGCCCATCCACCTGCGGAAGCACACGTGGGAGCATTCCCAAACCGGTAGTAAAAAAATTAGTAACCCACCACTGATGTCAATTATTTGTTTCTGGTGAAGCAGGACACAGAAGATACCAATTTAATTCAGGAATGCTTCTTTTTGTATGATGTTTAATGCAGATTCTGCTTTAGATTCTCAGCAAGCCTCTTCCTGACATTGCTCATCCTGTCTTCACTTTCTTATGCACTTTAGGTGTCTTGATCTGATCCAGATTTGGCCTCTGTTTAGTAGCAATCTGGTTGACAATGATTCTTTAAGTCAGGAGACATTTTTCACCCCCCTGAATTGCATTGATGCTGGCAATCCGAACTGAAACATGGAGGGTCTTCGAAATCTGTTGCCTTTGATTAGCATAGTGTTGAAAAGCAAATGTATTTCAGATGACTGCAAATTGAAGGCCTATGGAACCTCACAAAGACTACCTAGATTTTCCAGGATATAATAATAAAGTGGAACCATGTGTGAGAGGGTGGTGATCAATGAGACAATGAAGGAATTAAATGAGAGGATTTTATCAGGGGAAAAAGCTGGGCAGGAAGAATAAGCAAGAATCTTTGTATGAGCAGCAGAAAAGTGAATAGCAATAACAATAGCAATAGCACTTAGACTTATACACCGTTATAATGCTTTACAGCCCTTTCTAAGTGGTTTTACAGAGTCAGCCTATTGCCCCAACAATCTGGGTCCTCGTTTTACTCACCTCAGAAGGATGGAAGGCTGAGTCAACCCATAAGGATCAAACTGCTGGCAGTGTGCAGAGTCAGCCTGCAATACTGCATTCATAATTATAGATATAATTACATATCTAACCACTGCAGCACCATGGCTCTTGTTGGAAAGCATGCAGCGATATCTATAGAACTCCTGGCTCCTGCCTTTACCTGAATACCTCTATAGGATATACGTGGCATTCTTAATATGTTCCTAATTTACCTTCCCCCCCCCCCTCCCTAGAAATTAAGGTTGAAATTTCCTACACACACTGATTTGGAAGAAATGTTGTTCAATTCAATCTCATACGCAGATATTGCTCTGTACAGATAGTCCTTGACTAATGACTACAATTGGGACCAAAATTTATATTGCTAATGAAAGTAGTTGTTCAGTGAGTTTGGCCTAATTTTATGGCCATTTTGCCAAGGTTGTTAAGAGAACCACTGCAGTTGTGAAGCAAATCCAGCTTCCCCCATTGACTTGGCTTGTCAAAAGCCAGCTGGGAAGGACGCAAATGGTAACCCCATAATCCCAGGATGCTGCAATACATGCTGGTTGCAAAGCACCCAAATTTTGATCATGTGACTGGGAATGCTGTGATGGTTGTAAGTGTGAGGAGCAGTCATAAGTCACTTTTTTCTGTGCCAGTATAACTTCAAATGGTCACTAAATGAATGGTTGTAAATCAAGGATTACATGCACATATGAAAACAAGACTGCCCTGCCTTTCTGTTTACTGCACAACTACATGCACAACAAAAGCAGTACAAACACATGTGATTTGTACTCTTATTCATAGTATCTATATTACATAAAAATGCATCATAAATTAGCCTTTTTATTTTATTTTAGGACTACCAAATTTGGGGCTGCTAATGAATGAATTTGATACCGCAGTGCCTAAAAGTTTGTGAAATCTTTAGAATTTTTAACATTTCTGCATAAAGAGAGTGATCTCCACACAAATCCTAAACTAAATAAAGAGAGGCAATCAAATGAGTCAAAAACATAGTGCTTGTTATAAAAAAGAATTTTTTTAACGATAAAAGGCAGAATTAGAAATACCAATAAAGAGTCAAGGCTACCTATTAGGAAGTGTAGAAAATTGTTGTTAAAATATTACATGGAGTCCAAACAAATATAAGATTGTATGGTAAAGTGGATGAATTTTTTTTAAAAAAACTGATTGCATTACAAAAATGGGAGGACTTATAGGGGAAAAAATCAAAACTTTTTTACTGAATTTACTGAATTTTAAAAGCAAAGCTTGAATGGAAATCAATTTTTTTTCCACTATGAAGTTTTTCAGAATAACTAAATTGAAAAGATCATGATTTGCTGAATGATCACAAGGGCAAATTTGGCCCAACTTTGGGGGAAAAAATACTTTGCCAACAATATTAGATGGAGAAACTGGTGCAGCAATAGCAAAGGTAACAGCATGCATTCAAAACAGAGATTGAACCAAATTTTAAAAAAGAATGATATTCCTGTATACTATTTGGAACAAGACAAACTCAGATACTCAGAGTACAGTTATAAAGGGAGGAATATTTGATGTAAGGATGGTAACCAGAAGCTGTTGTAAAGTTTATAACTATTTTGAAACAATCACCAGAGGGGTCCAAGGAGATGGAATCTAACACTTACTATTGTTTTTACTATTACAACTAGTTCTCGTTTAACGACCACAATTGGCACTAGCAACTTGATTTTTAAGCAAAGCAATCATTAAGCAAACTGCAGCTGTATTTATTATCGTACGTCACCTTTCCTTTGCTTTACAGACCTGTGAAGTTGTAACTAAAGACAGTCACTAAAAAAGGTCATTGCTAAATGAGAACTACCTTGTACTACTGTTTTTTTCCCTTTGTTTGAAACAATATTATGTGCATTTCTCTTAGGAGTATGAAACAATAGTAACATCAATATAAATATTAATTTTAAAGAAAATAATTGATACCATTGGAACAATTGGATTTTGGCTAACATTTTTGTACTTGAAGAATACAATGCAGTGGTGAAATTCATTTTTTTTTACTACTGGTTCTTTGGGCGTGGCTTGGTGGACGTGGCAGGGGAAGAATATTGCAAAATCTCCATTCCCACCCCACTTTGGGGCCAGCCAGAGATGGTATTTGCCAGTTCTCCGAACTACTCAAAATTTCCACTACTGATTCTCCAGAACCTGTCAGAATCTGCTGAATTTCACCCCTGATACAATGGTCATTTAAATTTGTACATTTTATTTAAACTACGCTGTAGATCAGAGCTAAAATAATTCACGTGCACTAATATATTACAAGATAACTCTTGGATTTAATTTTTGTTTAATTTCTGTGATTTTTTTCCTTTACATGTACTGATAGTTGACAAATGGAATATTATTTGAGACTAACAGTACGTAATAGTCTGTGTGGTGTTGGGCACAAGCATGAGCTTTCTATGTCATTTATAACTTTTTTATATATTTCAAAAAGAAATAGACCTAGAGATGACATGGTACCACCGGTGGGTCTGTTCTCTCTCCCTCTTCCTCCTTCTCTTTCAAAATGTATGCAGTATTGATAATGTTTATTAAAATTGTCATTTTAATATAAGTTCAGAGCAATGGCACTCTAATGTTCAAGTTAAGATACAATGCTAAACCAAGCTTCTCTTGAATTTGGGGATAACAAATAGAACTCTGCTGGACCATACGACTTCAGAAAGCTTCCATCTGTAGGTTGTTTAGCATTATAATTATAAGCCAAAAATAAAATAAACCCCACTTTATAATTCTGGTCTATTAAGGAAAAAGAAAGAAAGAAATGGAATTACAATTGACAGGAAATGAGGGAATGAAATCCCGATCAAGTTTTCATAGAAGAGAAGGAATATGATGACTTAGTGGAAGCATAGGTTATGGCTGAAGATCAGAGATCTCATGGCTGGTTCAGATAGAAATAGAAATTAATGGCAAAAAATGCTGCCGAAGAGAGAACTCTACTAGCTTGTAGAGTGATATAAAGAACCATTTGATACTACATACAGAAGATTCTCTCACTTTTGAGAAAGATAGCCCTTTTCAGGGCTTTGCTTTATGCAAAGAAGATGTATGTTTTTATTTTCTGAAATCTGAGAACACATGACGAAGCACTCAAACATAATGGATATAATTGCAAGCTGATGTAGCTCGAACTGAAAAAGGAGAATAAATAATTTAGTTTCACACATGGATAATCCTAACTAAAAACTGCAAAGCCAGACCTCTCTGAATATATTTTACATTAATAGATGCACTGATATGAAAGGCATCTAATTGTATAATGTATTATTAGCCATTTTCTTTGGCATGCTATTAACATTAAATAATGGTAACAGTTTATAGCATCCATGGCAGAAGTTCCTTTTTTGCTTGGAGAAGAAGCAACCACATGTTCATAACTACTTCCCCAGAGTGACCTAGTTGAGCCATCCCACTGAAAGTTTTGGAAGTTTCTCTTCACTACAGCAGGTAACAACATCTAATGACCTTGATTGAGCTCAAACAAACTAAGGTCAGACCTAATTAGTACTTAGAAAAAAGACTCTCAGGAAAAAAAAAGGACCTGAAGTCTAGGCTGGGGATGCAAACTCTGTCTATTCTCATGCCAATAAAACTAGATAGACAAAGTAATTACCCAGAGTTTTTAACTTTGCAGAAACTTTGTTCTGATTATTTTTACCATTCTGAGTGGTACTCAAGACCATTATTGTATCAAGACAAATCAGATATAGTGATATAATTTTTTCAGTTCAATTGCATTATTATTTGCAAATCTATTTTAAAACAAAAAAACAAAAAAAATTAAACGGTATAATAAAAATATTACAAGAAAGAGACACATAACTTGCATGCAAAATAAAATTGAAAAATATCTGGGGGGAAAATTTCAGAATTTTTCTCTATTGGGTTTTATGGACTTTGAACTAGAAAATAAATATGGGAAGTTATTGTGTAAGATAACCATGGAAAGACTATTGTACACTCAAAAGATGGAATAATAGTGAAATACCGAATTTCACTTCAAAGACTTTAATAGTAAACTGGATTTTAAATATGGCCATATAAATTGTAATAATAACAGTAATAACAATATTTCCATTTTATTCATTGCATCATACAATTAACACTCACTACAAATCATTCCAGTTCTCAGCCAAAAACATGGTATCATCTGCATAGAAAAGTATACAGATGTCCTGACCAACACAATTCTACACATGCTGCACATTTCATTTACTTTTTTGCATAGTGGTGTATTCCCATCATGCATCATTACTATTGCATTTAGCAGTCAACCACCACTCCATATTTGTACAAACTTTCCATCATTCCAGAGTTTACCATATGTTCTCTTTAATTCAACAATCATGAGGTAAATTTGCTTCCTTACATTCATATATTTCTCATTGAAATCTGGTCCACATATTCCTAGCATAAAGTTCAACACACTTCTAAAAATTTCTATTCTCACCTCCTATGTCTTATTGATCAGCATTCTTCCAAACCTTTTCCTAGGCACGCTGAACAAAATATTATAAAATTAGACTTTTTTCATTTTCTTTTGTCAACTCCCCTTTGCATAAGGGAACAATACAACATTTTTCCTATTTATTTATTCAATTATTTACTTATTTATGTATTTGACTTGTTTGTCATCCATCTCACCTGGAGATGACTCTGGGAAGCTTACAAAATCATCAAATACAATCGAAGGTTTCACAGATGTGTGAAGCAAGCTACACAGCCACTACATAAGAAATGTAACAATCATATACAGTTTTCCAGTTATTCCACATACAAGTGCAACCTTATTATTTTAACAACATTTATAACTTCCTTTTCATAATTTTGCTTAGAAACAAACATTTATTGCATTATTCTATTGTTTACCATGGCACTAACATTCCAAAATAGATCTCTAACATTTTCCAGCAACCATTTTCTCATTAAGCATTTTTAATTCCAAATTATTATTTTTTACTGCAATCAAAATTACTCTTCATTTTGTCTCCCTGTTTTAGTCCTAATTGTTTCTTTCTTTCTTAGAGCATAGTTTGCAACTTTTTTGTGTAGCTAATATAAAGCTCCTTTTCATTTTTTGTCGCAATCATTCTCATAAGCACTGAATCACAGCGTTAAAACTTAGATGTTGTAATTGTGATGACCTCTTTGCATACAGGTAGTCTTGACTTACAACCATTTGTTTATTGAGTGATCATTGAAGTTATAACAGCACTGAAAAAAGTGACTTATAACTGATCCTCACACTCAACAATTATCGCAGTGTCCCCAAGGTCACATGAGCATAATTCAGCTGCTTGGCAATCTGCATGTATTTATGATGTTTGCAGGATCATGTGATGTGATTTGCAACCTTCCCAGACTGTTTCTGACAAGCAAATTCAGTGGGAGAAGCTGAATTCATTTAATGATCCTTTGCTTCACTTAATGACTGTGGCAAAAAAGATTGTAAAACCGGGCATGATCATATGATAACTTAATGACCATGTTGCTTAACAATAAAAGTTCCAGTCCCAACTGTGGTCCTAAGTCTACCTATATATATCAATCCCCAAAGGAGTGAAACAGAATTGTATTCTGGCCTATGCTGAACTATCTAGACCAAGGCAAAATTACATTCCTCAAAACGTATTAGATAATTACCTGTATTCCTTCATATTAATTATGTGGCCATATTTCTGTAACTCAATTTGTTTAAGAAGTCTATGGGCCCAGCAAAATATTGCAAGGAAGAAGACAAAGGAACTGAAATGCTGCAAATACCAATGGGAGATAAATGATACTATAGACAAGGTTTCATCCTTTAAATTCCTTGGCATAGTATTCCAGTACTCAGAAATCTGGTGTGAACATATCAAATCTATTTCCATAAGGCTAATAAAACAGCATTAAAACTGTTGAACGTCTTCTAAATCAAAGAAGGCAAAAAGGCAAAACTCTTTAAAAGCTAAATCTATTTTCTGGGATGTTGCATGACTGTTAGGTATGGTAAATCACTAAGAGCCTTGGATCATATCTAGTCCAGATTCCTAAAGACTTTATTCAGAATATTGGACTACATTTCCAGCACTTTGTTTAGATCTTTCTGGAATTCAGGGCATTAATATGCCAACCTTAAATTTGGTTTAAGCTCACTTTTCTAGCAATTCCACATCTGCCATGATGTGATTTGATAATTGTTCCTCTTACTGGAGAGCTAGAACTCAAGATGACTTATGCCACTAAGGCTTTTCAAATAAAGCTACTGGTTAAGGAGTTATCTGGAACTAGAGCTGCAATTGGACAGCTGGTACAGCTTTCCAGAAAGACCAGGACAAACTAGATCATTGATATTGACAATATAGAAATAGGAAATCTTTCTGAAAATTAGCTGTATAATATTATTTGCCCAATACACTGCAGAGTTTTTTTTTCTTTCTTTACCTTAAGATACTATGTCCTCTTATTTTGCAGGGAAGATATAATAACACATTTTTTTTCAAAACAAAGCCCCTGCAATCTAGAAGAACTTGCAACTTTAGTCCTCATATACTTAATTCCATTCTGTACCATTTTATACTTTACCTTCATAACTCTGCTTGCTAATGTAGAAACTTCACTGCTTCTGCTATGACTTCATTTGCTTTCTGATATTGATTCTAGAATCCTAACATCTCTAGACAAGTTACAAAATTTCTTTCAGTTGCCATTCCTCTATACAGAGAATTATATATTTAATCCTTAGGATCTCACCAATATATGATTCAATGTATACCTTACCATTCACCAGAGTCACTTGATTGAGATGGGCTATAAGAATCAAATAAATCCAGTGATCCCAATTATTATGTGCACATACTTAGTCACTTAACAGCTTAGCATGTAGTAAGCAAGAATTTTAGCATTTCATTCCTAAAGTAGTTTTATAATCCTGCTATTTGCTTTCATATTAATTCTTACTACTAGCTTTTTATTCATAATCTATTATTTGCATTCATAGCATTGTAGTGAATTGTTTCTTTTATTATATTCTTTTATGATTCTTAATTTGAACCTTGGTACTTTTTTATGGTGATTGTAGAAAATCTTGGTCAGTGACTGTAATAATAAGGGTTATCTGAAACTTCCTTTTAAGTATTTATTCTTGAAGACAAGCACTCTTTCATTCCAACTGTAAGTAGATATCCTTGTTAACTGAGGCTATCTAATTCATCTTGATTATTGGCCATCCTCAGGTTGGACATAATTGGTGCTCCCTGGTTCTTAGTGAATTACAGTATTTCATTTCCCAATATACTCATAGTTTTTCTACCCTAACCTTTCCCAGACTGCCTTCCAGAGGTGCTCAATATGAATCCCAGAATTCAGTGGTGAAATGTCCTTTGTCAAAATTCTGAATTAATCCATCAATTTTTATTATGGTCAGAGACCAGAAAAGTCAAATTTCTGAATTCAGTGGACCTTTCTCTTCTCCTGAAGAAACAGGTGGCAGTAAAGCAAGTTAGTAACAGTCCATTGCTATTTTTTGACCTCTTGTTTCAATCTGGATACAATCAATATACAAGAGGAAAAGATATAGCAATATTTATGGCAGCATCTTCCCTGCTACAAACTTTGACCCTTAATAACAGTCGCAGAAGAGGTGACGATGAATAATTAAGCTTTTGAGTAGTAGAAACATATGGAAGATTATAGTGCCAAATTGCTTGTTTTTGTTTTAAGAGTATAAAATTTTGGTACTTCTGTGAGTGTTAAAATCTAAAAGGGAAGATTTATGAAACAACAATTGACTAATTTCTCTTTGAAACTCACTCTTGGAAAATAGATTAAAATATAAACATCTTGGATTACTTTTCTCTTTTTAAAAAATACTATCCTTATTTTTTAAAAAAATATGATGGTAGGGAGTAGAGTCCTTCATTTATCCAAGCTTCTTTTCAATCCTTTTATCCAGGTTTCCCCCCCCCCATATCTATCTTCAACAACTCGATTTAACCATGGAGATAGCTCTAGAGAGATATGAGTGAAGATATGTTGCTTTTTGGGTGCTGCTTTTGAAAAAGAAAAGAATTATCTACAGCATGCATGTCATTATCCTTCTACATTTCAAAGTCTCCATGAATACTCAATTTGTGTCTGACTGCCCTTGCCACATCTTCTGGCAGCCAGTAAGAGGCATGATTGCATTAAATTGAAAGCAGCAAGCTTTTGTACTTGGATGTGTATTTCTCTTTCTGTGTGTGTGTGTTTGTGTGTTTCTGAGAATAAAAGTAGAATGGTGGGGTAGCTCTCCACCCAGGCTGCTTTAAACTCTTCAGCTAACATCGATTGCATTTAGTTCCAGTGATAATAAAATAACTGACTGTATAGATTTCCCTCTCATTAGTTCCTGTTTCTGAGTGTATCATGCTCATCTGATAAGATTTTATAACTTATTCCCAACTAACAGAGGAGCCATTGAAATCCACATTATTAAAATTACCAAATGTCCACTTGGGAAGTAGAGAAATAGGACCGAAACCATTATCCATCCAAGTATCCTTGTTATTGTTTTCCATTATCTTTCCACATTGCTAAATTTCAGTGAATGCCTACTTTTCTTGGGGACAGTCGCTAATTCAAAATACAAATCATACCCAGCAAATCTGGATCTACGAAACACACAAATGTCCAATGTTTTTGCTGCTTTCAATCATTCTTTTCAGTGAGCAGCGACAGAAAATGCTGGAAAAGTGACCCTGTGCTTATTATGTTCAAATCTATTTAATTTTAGTCTCAGCTGAGCAGGAAGTTGTGGAGATCAGTGTTTCTATCTTCTCAGTATAAATCGTTTGGAAAAAAATACTGTTGTGTGCAAAGGGGACAAAAGCAGTTTTGCAAAAGCTACCAGAAGGGTCTTTTCTTTTGGCAAATTAAATCTCTTACAATAAAATTCTGTGTAAAAATAAACAATGCCTACTAGTATCCCTTGGAGGGAAATGCAAATTAAATACTGTGTGATTGTAACTCTTTCCACAAAAACTTAGACAACTGAAAGTGCTTTGTCAAATATTTTTAGTATTAATTTTTGCGACTACATGAAACCTTTGGAGCTTTAATATTAGGACTGCTATAGAAAGCAAATGTCCTTGCATTGGTTCTTAATGTACTTGAAAGTGTATCCATGTAAGCAATTTCATTTTGCTGTGAAGTTGCACGCAGCATTTTCAGCTTCTAGTAAAAAAATAGCACAATAAAATTTACAGTGCAATAATAAATAGCATGGTATTCAAAATTGTTGTTCCATATGAAAAATACCAACAACTATTTAAGTGGTCAGTTATATAAATATTTGTTACAATCCTAGGAGAATTTGTCATATAAATATAATTGTCCTCTTAAAGAAGAGTAATAAAAGCTGAACCCATGTGTTATAGATTCATGTAAAATGGGTTTTGCTGAAGGTATTAATTTCAGCAAAGAAACTATTTTACCGCTTTTCAAATACTCGAGCATTTTTATAATATGGTTATTTAATGTGCTTATTTCTAGTGACCAGAAGACAGTATTGGCTGGACAGATTTTCATGAACTGTTACTTTTGCAGAAAAGTACAATGCAATCAGGAAAGGCATTTTGCTTTAAAGAAAAAAAATACTAGTGGTAATTAAACTGTGTCCTTAACAATATATATATATATATATATATATATATATATATATATATATATATATATATATATATATATATATATATATATATATATATATATATATATATATATATATATATATATATATATATATATATATATATATTCAAAACATTTACACTATATATATATATATATATATATATATATATATATATATATATATATATATATATATATAGTGTAAATGTTTTGAAAAATTAGCAAAAGTTATATCTTTTTTATACTAAACATGCTTAATATTTCTCCCTGCTATCAAACGGTTTTTTTAAAATTTTATAATAATTTATAGATCTAGGTTTGTGGTATACTGCATATATTTTTCAGGCAGGAAGTGTAGATTATATTACACTTGGATTAATATGATCTATTTTTATAGGCACTGTATTCTTTGGCATTTTTTTATCACTAACTAACCATTTCCATCAGATGAGGGGAAATTTTAATATTCAAATATAATTGTAGAACAGGCAACTAAATACTATAACTAACAGAATGTTCTAGCAGTAACAATACCATAAATTTCATGATATAACTATACTATAATTGACTTCATTATGAAATTTTCTACTAAGAATGCCTGAAATTCTAGACTATTTTTAACACTGTTAAACATGGCACTCAGTTCTGGAACAAACCGTAATTGAGGAGTCAAGGTTGCTAAATATTGAGGTTCTATAGAAATGTTAGATGAAGCAGTCTTCTCTTCTAAAATAAATCAGATATCTTTTCCCCCTCAGTCTCAGACCCATATTTTTAAAGAACACATTTAAAAATAATTATTACTTTGTTACTTATGGCAAAATAAATATTTCATTTATTTTCTTTTGAAAACTGCTACTGATAAAATAATGAATAAATTCAGCATATATTGTTGGGAGGTAGAGATGGAGTCTTGTATGTTATTTTTCTTTTGTGAACCAAATCATTCAATGCCTGGAACAATCATTTATCAACAGAATTTTAAGCCCTCACACTTTCTATCACTCTATACCTCCCCACACTTGTTCAGAAGGAAAATGACAGGAAAGCTGATTATGTGCATAAATGGGGCCTCATGTCTAAAAGTAAGTGGCAATTGGATGACTGACTTATATAAGAGTTTATCAAATTTCTATACTGCCCATCTCACCTGAGTGACTCTGGCTGTTTGCAAACCAAACATAACATGTTAACACATTATCTGTCTTTATGTACTATTCTTCCACAGCTACAGGTTCCAATGGGAAACTGATCATAGCCTTATTTTTTTTTCACTAGTGACATAAATGGGATTTATATGCTATTACCTCTGGCTGCTTCATGACATATGTAACCAAGTTTGCATAATTTACTGAAAACAGTAAAAAATATTTGGTGGCAATAATTAAAAAAAAAATTCAATTGAGTAGTTTCAACCAAATTCCTGCTATTTATCATTAATATTTTGGATAGGAGATTGGAAAATGTAGACTGAATAAAAACCCTATAATAATTTAAATTTGATCACTTTAGAATCTACAGTTTCTTACATCTGCAATCTATCTGCTGTTATTTTGTAAATGAATATATTTAGTTTAATACTTTTTCAGTTGTACTTATAGATACTGTATAGGATTTTTAGAGCTAGTATTATTAGTGACTGGCTCTGTCGGTGGGGCTGTCCTGCTTCCTTTGGCATGTGTCTATCTTCCTAGAACTCTATTCCTTTCCAAGCGCCTATCAATTCGATTCTTGGCATCGGCTGATACCAACAGGAATTAGTAATGGCCATTGATATTATAATTTCCCAATTTTCTATTCCCAGAAGGCCAGTACATATCCACAGCTGTGACTATTACACATTGAACAAGCTACTCCATTTTGTTTTAATTTGCCATTGTATTAGTTTTCCACAAATATTGTTGTTACCATAAATCACATCAATATTCAGACGATATAGTTCCTTTTTATTCAAAATAGGAACTTTGAGAGAGAAAGCTACATGATATATGAGTTTATTTTGACTTATTGTTATTATTATTTCATCTTGCTAAAGTGTATTATTTAACTTGAGAAACAGTATTTCAGAACAAGACATATTTCAATATCTGAGCAAATAAACAGAGAAAAAATTATGTAGCATGTGTTAGTCGTAGTCAATAAAACACATAAATTGTTACTGTTGCAAATATTAGTTGCATAAACATCACATTGCTTTAGAAGTAGCTAGCTAACACTATGCAAAACCTAGAATTCCAAATATGAATATTTTCTGCCTTTAAATAGTCTAAAGCCAACAATGTTGACGTGAAAGTAAATGGAAATATGGTTAAGACCCATATCACCTTCTTTTTTTTTGAAACTATTCACCAGATTCTGTTTAAAAAATTAAACATTATGCATTGAGCGTTGTTGTCTCAATATGATGGTATTTATAAGCCATCATATCCTGAGGGCACAAGGTTAGTCATTGCTGTTATACCAAATACCAAGAAGGAGGGTGACATATAGTGAAAATAATCCTGCATTCAAGTGGAGAAGAAAAGCTGATTGACAAGTACAATCTACAACATAACTTTTCTGGGCTCTTTGCTCCATGCTATTTAAACTCCATTAATCTATTACATGTCTTTACCAGACTTGCCCCTTAAATGCTACTAGAGAAAACATCACCGTTTCTTGCAGGTGGTAGCTACAGTAAAATCCTTCCTTTCTTTGTCGCTACTCTTCCAGAAGGAATGCAGGAATTCTTAAAGAGATCTCAAGCCGGATTGCAAAAATATTGTCCGGTGCTCATGTTATGGAGCATGCATTGTGATAGTAATATGAGAATAGCTGCCTACAGTGTAGCAGCCTCATGCGCTGCTAAGTGGCTGTGCCAAAAAGCTTAGGCATTCATACCAGAATTAATACCACAATCCAAAAGCACAGCTAGCTCATTTTCAGTGGTCCGAATATAAAACCTCAGCTATAATCACTGAAAAATTAGAAAGTTATTCCTAGCAGACAGGAATGCTTTCTCTAAGTATTGTGTCACAGAAACCTGGACAATTAAATCAATATGGACAATAACAACCTTTTCTTTTCTCTCTCTTCCCCCTCCCCTTTACCCCCTTCTCATGCTCTCAATATGTCACTGTAACAAACTGAAAGCAATATTTCTCAAAGTTTGGGCTAATATATTTGTATTACATCCAAGGGTGCTACAAGGCATTGTTTCCTAAAGGATATTGGGCAGATCACTAAGCTGCGCACTGTTTCCAGATTTCCCCGCTCTTTCCCAAAATAATATTTTCCATACATTTATTGATTTCCAGAAAGTAGTAAGCTTTTTTCTTTCATATACTTACATATTTATCAATGTAATCAGAGCAAAGCTAGTACAGGTCAACCTTAGAAGACATCCAGACATTGATTCTATATAACAGCATGGAGAACAAATAAATGGGTGATATAACAATTATATCTGTATCTAATTAGCTGACCTAGTATCACTGGCTTACTTCCTTTAACACATGCTTTTAGGATTTTTTTCTTCTTCTCTATTCCTCTGTTTCATATACATAGAATACCCAAGAAACTTGATAAAGCTCTTAGCGTACTATTCAACAAAAAGTTTTCATTAGTTATTTGCTAAGCATTTGAATATTAATTATTCTTTATTTCCACTTGTGGTCCACCATTTTTTCATGCATTTGAATATTGCTAAAGTGGCCATTTGCTAGGAATATACAGATATCAAAACTCCATTCTATTTATTTTCTGTATTAGTTCAGTGTGGTATAGTGGTTAAGGCATGGGGCTAGAAATCAGGAACACTGCAAAATATTTTTTTTAATCCAGACGTTAAAAAGAAACAAATAATAAATAGCCAATGAATGCTAATTAACTATCCAAAAGCAACTACAAATACTGTCTGTAATCAAACTATACAATTACTTTTTAAAATATTATTAATAGTCAAAACCGGGAGATGGCGTGATATTACTTACTTGAGCTAAATGTTTAAGCTTTAGCTGCTCAGTGAATATTGGACTTCTGATGCCACTGAATTAAATAAATATAGTTTACAATTGTACATCTCAACAGATCTATTGAAATTCACCATTCAACAGGGCCAACTTGGATCAACCAATGCCATTTTACAGAAACAGCTGAAGGGAGTCCCTGGGAAAAAGCAGTACAAACCAAAGGGCTATTAAAAACAATGAAAACTTTTCCCCCCTATATTCAAGACATCTTTAATTTTTCCATCATTTGTAATGACACTGTAATATGTTTACAGAAGTAGGAGCGACTCCTCCTAGGTATTCATTTGCCTTCCCCTTGGGACTACAGTAAACACAGCAAATGCACCGTGTCAGTTTTATAATAGTGAGTGTGTGCCAGAAATATTGAGCTACAACCACTAAATATTTGCTTTAAAATAATTTTAACCATCTGGACTTTTTGTTTCCCTTTCTCTTCAGGGAAAGAGTCAGAGTGAAGCAAAAGCCACTCTGCACAAACGGATTTGTGTAGGCAAACTGAAGTTATCAGATCAATAAGAAAGCAACAAGCTAAGAATGAATTGAAAGGTCTATTAAAGATAGGCAAACTGTATTCTTAAAGAAATGGGAAATTGGTCAGCTAATATTTCTCATGACTGTAATAAGTGAAAGCGTGTTAGGTTTGTAGCTTAAATTTTGTTTCTTGAACTTGTCTTGTGTGGTTGTTTTAGAAAATGAGTTGTACTCAGCTAGGTAGAAAAGTTTTTGTTCCATACTAGTAGAAATAATAGCACTGTAAATGTAGATGATTCCAGGCACCATGCTTCCACGGAAGATTTCAGAGGATTCGTAAGATTAACGTAGCTTCATATCATTCTGTGTGGAAAGAGCTAAAGGCCCATTTATATGGTGGCATACCATATTTCTAATTCAGCACTGCCATACAAAAGCAAAATACGTTTTGTATTTTGCTCCTCTTTTCTATTAAAAAAAAAACCTCTTCAGAGAAGATGGGATATTAGATAGCCCTCTGATCTCTCTCAGCTTTGTAAAGTAATGAAAAACAGAATGAACTATAGTATCTTTCCATGTCTAAAAAAGTGGGACAGCATGATTAGAAATACTGAACTTCCTACTGTGAGACAAGCCCTCAGTGAGCTGCAATACTAAATAGACTGAGTAAACACTTGGATGTATGCCATAGATTTGAATCTGTTGCAACCTTTTTGGTTTATAGGCTTTCAACTTCATTTTAGTTATCACAAATTGTCCTGTGTATTTAGTAGTCCTACCAAAGGTTTTGATTGCATTTAACTTGGGCTGAGGCCAATTAGTTATATATCTCGAGGATAACCTCCCAATTTATGTGTTAACTGAACTCCTAGGCAAAATTGTTCCTCTTTAATTGTCCAGTAATCTGAATCAAATGAAAAAGGACAACATTGGCAGCCTTTTTGATGATTTCTTAGATTCATCAGCTTTATTACTAGACAATATAAGTGTCAGTCTTGAGTAAACATAAAGATTATGTGATGACCATGGAAAGAAAACATAGTACCTTCCAAATGTTCCAGAATAAACGGTGATGTGTGTATTTTTTTAAAAGCAACTGAGCTCTGTGGAGCACAAGAAAAATTGAGGTACGGGTTCTTGCTTGTTCAAATCAAGTGACCAAAAAGCATGATATCCTGTCTGATGATCAAGTAAATGAGCATTGTGATGTCTAGGAAAACTATTTGGAAAATTTTCTGATGCTCATCACTCAGCCAAATTCTGGCAATAATAGCAAATGGAAGGAGAGCAAAAAACACAAACAAAAATATGTATGTTGTCTTCTCCTCTACCTGTAACAATAGGTATGAGACAGGTAGCCTACAGGTTCTCACAGGCAATAATCTCAGGGATATAACTCTGTGTTTGTATGTATTTGTGCGTCTTTTTTTTCAGAAATGCTAAAGAAAAAGTTAGTTTTCTTTCAGAATCATTTGGGGGCAATGGTGATTATTTGGGGGGAGGAAACTAAGCTATTAACTACTTCTAAAGATGTAAAGTCACCTTTGAAGATACTGACATGCCTGTATTAAACATAATTTGATTTACTTATAAGGAAATGTTTGGTGGATACATTTGAAAGGTATAACCTTATTCAATTATAATTTTGCAGTAATTTAATTTAAAATGTTTCAATGCTGTTGATCTCTAAGGACTACATATCTATGTCTCAGATAGCAATAAATGGCTAAAAAAAATTGAGGGAAGGCAGGGAGAAGAAAAGCAAGCATCAGAACTCACATTTTGTTACATGAAATGTAACAAAAATTTTCTCATTTTCTGAATCTCAGGAACATCACTTCCAACATTCTACACTCCTTCAAATCTATTCCTTTTTCATTCTTGTTTTCGTGGACTTCTGAAAACATTTTTTTGCACACATTGACACCAGCTTTTACTTTTACATGAGGTAACTTTATTTATATTCAATACATTTAAATTTATTTTTTTCTCCAAATTTTCAGGAGAAAAAACACCTTAAGGAAAGCCGTCGAGAAAAACATAATTTTTTTCCAGACCTTCAAATGTTTTCTTGTCAGCTCCTTATCAGCATCATCTCAGCAGATAGGAAATTTCAGTTCTACTTATTTAAGGAAATCCTTGCCCTGAAGACTAAAAGACAGTTTTCCCAGTAATAATAGCTACTTCACAGTCCTGTTGCTTTTACTGAACCCAGCAACAATTGAAAACAAAAAGAGAATATGGATAAAATAAAATTTATAAGCGTATCCTACTGAGATTATTTAGAGAGAGGTGGATTTTCTAACTGCCTCTTAATATGTTAATTAATATATTCCTACTCCCAACCCTCATAATGAATTTTGAGAATGAAGCTAAAAAAATACATTTAAAAAAAATCTTACTTCCTAGGCTTCTGGATTTATCATTATGGTATGTGTATGTGTAAATAATAATTTATAATTGCTTCTAATGTGAATTAAATTTCCTTACAGGGAAACAATCTCATTTTCAATATCATTTTCGAGTGAATGTAACGGTCATAAATATTTTCCATGTATCTTCCTTAAAGAAGCATATATGTGTTATATTGCTTTTCTTCTGAAGGATTCCTTTTTTTACCAGCTTTTGTGTATTTATTATCAATTTGCAAGGATGCCAGTTTAGCATTGATGCATACAAATTAGGTACCACATAGATAGGAAGGGAAATCATTTATTAACAAAATAGAGCAACTGAATAGAGCATCTCCCTCACAGCTCTAAAAGTGAGTTTTCTTATTGCTTTATATACTGTAGCATTAGCTGCATCCAATTTATTGTACATTAAGAACAATCTACTTTCATTCCACTTAAAATATTCAGGGTTTACCTCAAGATTTAAAATATGTAGCCACAAAGTAAAATGTGTGAATATGTGAGTGTGGGAGAATATAATCTCTCTCTCTCTCTCTCTCTCTCTCTCTCTCTCTCTCTCTCTCTCTCTCTCTCTCTCTCTCTCTCTCTCTCCCTCCCTCCCTCCCTCCCTCCCTCCCTCCCTCCCTCTCTCTCCCTCCCTCCCTCCCTCCCTCCCTCCCTCTCTCTCCCTCCCTCCCTCCCTCCCTCCCTCTCTCTCTCTCTCTCTCTCTCACACACACACACACACAAACAGAGAGAGAGAGGGGGGGGAGAGAGAGGGAGAGAGAAAGGAATTCCTTAGCCTTTCTTTTTTAGAAAAAGAGCTCTAAAGTTTCCATTATCCATTCTGTCAGGTAGCAAATATCTTCTCAGTGTAACTCCAGACATTAAATCTGTCAAGAGGAATGCAGTAAAATAAATGTCTGGGATACCTTCATAAACAAAAATCTTATTTCCATAATTCATACAGCTGGCTGGCATTTATTGGCACGTCAGGTGCAATGGGGACATTTCAGGAACATTAACATGTACAGCATCATTTGTCAACAAAGCAACAATGTAAGCAAATCGTT